>NC_030992.1:692853-697210 GCF_000149955.1 Fusarium oxysporum f. sp. lycopersici 4287
GCCCAGAGTGCTCCCTTCAACCCCGTCACCCCTCAGCAAACCGACAGCCCCATCGGTCTCGCTGCCCTTCTTCCTGCCATCCTTCCTCCCTCCACCCCTCAGCCGCAAGGCTGCACACTTGAAGTCCCTAGTGTGTCTTTCGAGTTCGGGAAGTTATCCCCTTTCCGTAGCTCTAACTCTTGGATGCTTCTTTCTCCTCTGGCCACTGAGCCCAATCGTATCAAGACCGGTAACCAGGCGCGCCGTCGTCGAAGCGAACCTCTGCTCCGCAAGTTTCTTGACACCCAAGCTCGTCGTCTCTCGGCTTCTCCGCAAAAGGTCCAATTCCAACAGGAGGCAATCTTCAATGATGATATTTCTATCGCCTCGCTATTCGACATCACTAATGAGTCCCCTGCGAAGGTCGCTGCCATCGATGCAGCTGACGAGACTTCTGGCCTCGATTCTACTACCTCTCTACCCAACGAGCCTGCAGCTGATAGCGCGGCAGAGCACACTCTTCCTCTTGACACTACCTTGGAGGAGAGCGTTGCTAAGGAGGTAGATCCCATTGAGGCAGCCAAACCTACTGAAGGCGGGTCTGGCTTGGGCTATGCCAGTGTTCTCACTGAGAACCTCTGGTTGCGGGATCTCAACTCTTCACCTGCACCCGCCCATTCCGACCGACGTGACGAGCAGCCCAGTACCATGCAACCACCCACTACCGTTGCCGAGTCACTTGTCACCCAAACTCTCGCTTCTGAAGAAGGTGTTGTAAATATTGATGTCCGGGAGAACCCTGATATTTTCGGGACTCAAATCTCATCACCTCCTGCCCCTGCCCCTATCCAGAACCTTTCTCACATGGCCGACGACGCCTGCAATGGCCACGCTAAGGTCGTGATCACTGAGGAAAACGGTAGACTCTTTGTCCGATTTAAGCTGTCGGCCAGATATGCCCACATGTTCCCTGCAAGCCAAGGGTTCAACGATTCTCTCTCGTTCTCTCCGTCCGTCGACATTTCTACACCAAGACCCCGACCTGTCGACTCCACCATACAGACTCCTGATCTCAATAGCTTCGGTGACTTTGCCAGCCCATCTCCCAGCGTAATCCAGACCCCCGAACCTCAATCTACCGAGTCGCTCCTCAAGACACCTGATATCAGCGGTGTCGGTGTTATCGACCGCTCCTCCCCCGGTGAATTTGATACACCTGAACTTCCTCAGAATGATAACACTCTTGTCTTTGGCGAGCCTGCAACAATCGACCGACCTTCTATCCGATGCGCTCCTCGCCGTCAGAGTGAGATGACCCCCTTAAAGCGTGCTGCAAGAAACGCAATGGGTATCTCCAAGGGGCCTGCCACACCCCGGTTTTCGACACCGGCCGCAGATGATGGAGACCGCACATTGGCCATACCTTGGGATGATGAAACACCTGCTCGGCAGGTTGACGCTCCAGCAGCTCCTCCTATTCAGGAGGTAGAAGCCGCTGCTGCTGTCAATAATGGTAGCCAGGACTTGGACAGCCCAAATCGGGATTACTTGCGTGCTTTCATCAACCAAAATCGCCGAACTACCGCTTCCGCTACCGTGACTGCTACCGCTACCACCAACGAATCCTCGACTACCCCTGCCACAAACACCACCACCACCCTCACGCCCGCCGCAGAAATCACTCCTGCCGCCACCACGACTGAGGCTGGGTCCCCAATCGCACCAGTTACAAAGCGCCAGCCTCTCGGGGCTCGAAGCCCTAATAGGGGTAGTCCCATGAAGCCTAAGCGTAAGGCCGATGGCGACAGGGAGGAAACATCTCCCGCTAAAAAGACGAAGGTCGACGCGGCGGTGGAGGCAGCAGGGTCGATCCGGAAGGTCACTCGAAAGACCAAGGCTAAGCGCCAGAAGGCAGAGTTGGCCATCGACATGACGGATCTTCCCTCTGCCTCCTCCACCGCCACCACCAGCACAACTACCACTACCTCCGACACTCCCAACCGCAAGCAGGTTGACGAGCTTGCCACCAACGCATCAGTCACCCGCCGATCATCTCGGCTCCGAAGCCAAGAGCACCCAAGCAGCACCCCCAAGTCGTCGCTGCCTACTCCCATCAAGCTCGGCCGAGCCGGTGCTGGCCGCAGCCTCCCAAAGAAGGCTCGCAGCGAGGAGGACGAGTTGGCTCGCAAGACGAGGGCCAACACCAAGCGTAACATGGGTAACGCCGAGTTCCCTGCCGAGGTCCTCGTTAGAATTGCGGACGAGGCAGAGAAGAACTCAGACCATGGCCAGGAGTCGGAGAGGACAGGCCAGTGGTCGACGTGTGGGGTGGAACCAGCCCCTGGAGAAGGTGCAGGGAGAGGAGCCCAAGAAGGGGCGGGCCAAGGGCAAGGCCACACAAGGACAGACGGGCATCTCGAAGCCCAAGGCGAAGCGGGCCACCAAGGTGGCAGCGGACCTGGGCATGGTGGCCAACGGCACACCCGCCAAACCCCAGCGCGTGACGCGTTCCAGCACACGCTCTGTGGTTTGAGCACCCAGAAGTCTCCCAACGGATATGGAGACAGCTGCCTTGGTGGTTGGCGGCTTTGCTTTTGTTTTCACGATTTTTTGCTTTCGACATGTCAACGCTGGCACCAGTTGGTGCACAAGAACAAGGACAACGACGACTTGATTTTGGCGGCGTTCGGGAGGGAGGGCTCCCGACGCCTTTGGGCGAGTTTTCACGAGTGCATGAAGCATTGCGAGGCGTTGGTGGTTGCGCAAAGATACCACATTTTAGAAGTTTTTGGGACCTGTTTTCGGTGGACGACGCAGGTCTGTGTACGGGTTTAAAGTCCTCGGGATGAGGCTGGAAAACATAGATGCCCGGGATGGGCCATTGCACGAGAATAAGACTTGATTCACTCATGGTATTGCCTTGCTTTTGTGATTTGCCAGATGTAATTTATGTAAAGTACTTGTTTAATATGCTAGCAATGGAGGTTTAGTTTATCGTCCACCTGGGTTATAATGGTCGGTCGCTGCCTATGAGCCCAAGTCTAAGGTAGTATTGGGACTTTGACAAGCAAGTCTTTACGGGTGAACAGTAACAAAGTCTATAGTCAAGTGGGAACAACCTATGATTCATATCTATCTAATTGGTAAACCTAAGTCTTTATTTGTGATAGAGACAGTATTAATCGGTATGATGTCAAAAATGTCAGGGCTAAGATAGCTCGGAGTAGACAGCCTCATCAGATATTATTGCTGTGTCTTGATCACGAGCGATTTCCACACATGAAAGCCATTATGTTCGATGGTAGAAACAGGGCCGTCTTGTTGAGCAGGTGTTTCTGTGTCATCCTAGGATATGACCATAGTTTGATCACTAGCATCTGCGTGCGGTGCTGGAAGATATGGGTTTGTCAGGCTTATAAGAGATACGGAGGTCTTTCGAGTGACCTTCCGGATCGACCCTGCTGCCTCACTGGCCGCCTTCTCAACCTTCGCCTTTTTGGCGGGTGACTTGTGCCCTCGTGCTTCCGCCTTGCCTTGATCGGGATGGTAGTTCCGACGCGATGCTCCTTAGTTTCATGCCAGAGAACTATTCCCCATTCCGGGTGGGTGAACGTCGCCTTGGGTGCTCAGCTCAGCTATGAGATGGTTGGCGGCACTGGGTTCTCAGTTGTCAACATTATAGCCTTGGTTCTCGTGTAGGTCTTGCACTTCCAGTCTTGATACTGTTCTCCTGGACTGAGACTCGGACTGAGACTCGGACTGAGACTGCTTGTCGAGGATGCTCCAGGTCGAAGCGCATATAGTCATTGCTCTTGAACATGTACGGGCTCACAGGCCGATGGGCGTCGCGCCCTTTCGCATTCTGCGTCCGTAATTTGACGAACATATCCTGACGTCTGCTCTTGGCCCTATCAGCCTGTCTTCTCTGCTTCAGAGAGAAGTGACTGGCCTCTGGCGACCTGGTCACAAGAAGCCAACAGGAAGCATGGCACCTGGCGAGGATCACCAGGTACGCGTTATCTGCTCCAGCTTTGCCGGAGGAATTAGTCGAGCAGAAGCCCTGGGTGACGCAAAGCCTTGCTGGGTTTGATGCTGTGGGCTTGAACATGCTACTCTGGTGCCGTCCGAGGTAAATAGCAGGTGATGCTCAGCATTCCCCATGTATTGCTTTTGCTGACCGCTGCTTTGTGAGTTGCTCCAAGGCTCTGTATTGGCCATGAGTTAGCATTGATACAGAATTCATCATATGGGATCGTTATTTACTTACCTGCTACTAAAATCCCACGTAATTGGGGATATAATAAGGACTGTATCAATTCTGGGAACGTCGGTGTTCTTCTGCCGCTGGTGCGGCCGGAGCATCCTTTGGGCTCCTTGG
>NC_030992.1:697397-730769 GCF_000149955.1 Fusarium oxysporum f. sp. lycopersici 4287
TTCCACATCCTAGGGCCCGAGAACCTAGACTGTACCCCTGGAATGGAATTAGACTTCCGTACTCGCTTGTATTGTTTTAATGTTTCGGTACGTCCTGTGGGGGCTGTGAGTTCAGCATTCGACTTGAAGGAACCTTTCTGCGAATCGCTTGCTCGGCTTGGCTTGACATCCGTGGTCTTTAATATATAGGACCGAGGAAGGCACTGGCGGTTACTGTCTTTGACTGCCGTCTTCATGTCCTCATCTCCCTCGACATCTTGTGATCTCCTCTCTAACCACGGTCTGAGCCCCGCAAACCCAGAGACAAGTTTTCATTTCTCACAGAACTCCTTGGCCGCTGTATATTGCGCCTCTAGCCAGGCTTTTTACTTGTCTAATTCGCTGACACTTTCACGACAGCGGTGCTAGCATGGAGCAGATCTTTCTTGCAGCCAGAAGCGTTTCCGTTATACGTGGCGCCTATGCGCTGACGTTTCTGAAACGGCGAAAGGTCTTGGGAAAATGTCGAGTCGGTATGAGATGGGACCTACAAGCCTGATAGGGTGTCTTTGTCGATTTTCTCACTCGGACCATTTGCAGGTCTCTCGTGAGCAGTATGTATGTATATATAACATGGTACCAGGGGTTCGTCTCCATAACATCAACTATAGAGAATCGTTAATCGGGGAATACTATCAGAGAAAATAGTTTAGTGGAAGATTTACTGGAGGCTTGATTATCTGGTAGCTCGGAGAAGATGGACTCCTTGTGCCGAGGAGTAATCTGGAGATTTTCGATTTCATCGGTTAGTAAAGCATTGTTGGTAGCAGCAGGGGCGTGGCAGTCCTTGATGAGCTCGAAAGGTGTATTCCACTGTCCGTCAAGGATGCTGCCTCAATTTGAGCAACCTTCGGATCGAGCACGGCGTTGGTCATCGCCAATTCGGAATCCGGAGTCTGGGTGAATGCTACCTCTCCAAGGGGCTCGGTCAGTGCTTCAGGAATTCGAATGCAATGTAGGTCACCTGGCTGGTAGGGCTAGGGAGAAACGAGTCCCAGAGACCGCTGAGTGTGAGATAAAACGCCCACCGGAGGCCATCGGTTGGATCATCCATTGCGACCATGTTCATCTCGGAGGTGTCTGCTCTGGCATGGGCTCGCTGCCGACCGAGTGCTGCCTCCTTGCGCTTTTTCTCGGACAAGGTGAGAGGCTTCGAGGTGTCCTGCGGTCTTGTTTTGGTTGGATGGGGGGCCTGTTTTTGATATTGCGGTGGCGGACGTGAGACTTGATGGTTGTAGTATTTCCAGCAAGCTATACGCCAGCTGGTTGAGATCATCGATAAACTCATGAGGGGTGTCTTGTGATGGAGGGAAGGCATTCCAGACAGGCAGTCTCGCACACCTATTGCTCAGCTCCTCTTGCGGGGGTCTGACGACCACCATAGGTCCAGTTGGATCCCCTGGAGGTTATGCAGAGCACCCAAGGAGCTGGCAATAAGCCGTGGCAGGACCAACTCGGCGTGGGGTCCCGGAGATGGGTAGCCGGGTTCAACTTCGATGATGATGTATCTGGGTCTTATGTTAGTAGAATACCATCTTTAGTAGATATGACCTACTTTATAGTATAAAAGATTGCCGTTATTGTGGAATTCAGCTGGTAGGAGATCGGTCATTGCTTTTTCCTGGAGCTCGATGTTTCTCTTGCCACCTCTGATCATAGGGCTTCTCAGGATCGAGGAGGGCTTGGTCGCGGGGATCAAACGTCTGGAGTACCCCCTCATGAACACCGAAGTTGAGTGTGGCCCCCGACTGAGCGACATTTCCAGCATGCCCTTCATCTCCATTATCCCCAGCATTATTATATAGCTTACATGCTTCTGATGCTCCACATTGTGACCGACTTGGCCTTGCTGGTGAGTAGTGAGAGTGTTGTGTTTTGGAGGTAGTGGCTTGTCGATATGAGCAGCTGCCTGAGAATATTTTTCTTTAGATAAAGTTGATGAAGGATGGTTTGGCACCTCATTGGATCCCTAAGGAGCTGGCAACAAGTTGCGGGAGCACCAGCTCGGCTTGAGGCCCTGAGGATGGGTAATCAGGCTCTACCTTAACTTCGATGTGCCTAAATCTTATGTTAGTAGCGTACTTTTCTCAGTAGATAAGACTTACTTTATGGCAAGGATGATATCATTTGTTGACGATCGGTTTCGCATGAGTCTGTGAACTCCTGGAACTTTATCCAACAAGTATATCACCCAGTTGATTGCGCCATTGTTGACGGCATGGTTTGTACTTTCGAGGTGGTTTATGTCCACAGGGGAGGATTACTCCCTGGTGGGTTTCCCTATTCTTGTTTTGGAGCTGGTGGTCACATGGGAGGACGGCGATATCCTCACGACAGATGCCGCATTCTGGGGCAAGATCCTTGAATTTGACATTGTTCTTCTAGATAGAAGAGGCGAGCGTCCAACAGAGCTCGTAATTTAGCGACCTCTAATCGAACGCTGCCCTTGTGTTATTCTTCATTGTTGTGCCCCATGATACGTTTCGGCTTCTACGTTCTTGACTTGCTTGTGTTAGCCAAAACCCGTGTATGTCATCATCTTCCTTGCTGGTCAGATATTGCTTCTGACGGATGATCCGGTTGATTCATCGCTTTATATAGTAAAAAGACTGTTTCAGGGAGAGACTTTGCAGAAGATCTTTAGTTTAGAGAGAGCCTCTCCAGGTCATGTCTCGATGTTATGGAAACACAATACCCGATGACCATCTTGTCACTTGACAAGAACATTTGGGTCTTGTTCCACAGGCCTTTGACTTGGGCTGTCCAGAATCTCTGGCTCCTCGCCGTCTTGGAGACTAAGTCTGCAAGTTGTCAAGCAAGTTCGCCCAGAGAGCAAACACACTTGTGGGTAGTATGTGTAATACTCTCTCGTTGCGTGGTAGATATACAATTGCTAGTGTTGGCGTAGATTCCGATGCATCTGTGAGTTGCTCGTCTTGTCATGTATAAGAGCGAATGTTTGCGCTTGAAGAAGGAAGAGTTGCAAGGCCAGACCACCAATGACACCTTCCTGTGCGTTCATTCTTGGAAGAGAATATCTGGCGCCAATTGTTAGTCCACATAGCTGAAACCTTCTGCAGACTTACATGTAATAGTGTTGAACTCTGTACGAGGCATGCCGTACTGATACGCCAGGGCTTTGGCTGGCAAAGAGAGCACCGTTATCCTGCTACCGCGTCCCTACTGCTTTGCATTCTATTTGGTGTGTTCTCGGTGTCAGGATCCCTGGAGATTCAATAGTAAGTATCACGCGTAGCAGTGGGAGGCTCGAGGGCGCTTACTGTTCCTTTCAACACTGGACAAGCGTAGGACATGACGAGAAGCGGTATGTTCTCAAAGTGAACTCGTCGTCTAAAACCACGCAGGGGCGAATAATCCCCAATGGCCATGTCGGACTTGAAAGGGGATGTCCTTGATGCCCATGAACCTTTAACCACTGTCTGTGGCGAGTTCCAAGCTTTGCTCGTCTGTCCATCTGTTAGACTTGGTGTCTGGAGCAGGGGAGAGTCAGATGTGCACACAAGGCGGAGGTCCTGACCGTAGACGATCTCTTCGAGGATTCTTCGTAGACATGTGTATGTACATAAGTTCCATCTTGATCATCCTCTCGGGAGGCAGTGGTATCAGACTCAAATTCGGAGTCTGCGTTGGGGCTGTCCGCACAAGACATCTATATTATTCAGTTGGTAGGTTGGCTTTGAGTCAACGTAGACAAAGTTCTTCTTGTAATAAGGGCTACCTTCTCTCAGTTGTTGTTCTGGACTGAACAAAAGAAGAGAATGGACGGAGAAGTATAATCTACAAAAAGGAGTGGGCAGTAGGAGCATGCAAGTGTTATACTATAGAGTTGAGTAGTTGAGGAAGTTCAAAACCTTCAGCGTTCTCAAGAGCTCTATTTATACTTTTCCCAGCTCAGTTTGCATCTAGGCAGCATCTATACAGTCTCTCATCACCATATCATTCACATCATCACCAAACCCCAACTACCATCACCATCACCAAACCCAAACCCAAACCCAAACCTCATCTTCACAACGCCCCCAAACTCCAAAAAGGTTGTCAAACCCTCTCAAAGCCCAACAAGGATTTCTCATCCCATCCTCCACGCGTCCACAGTCTAAATAAAGCACACATCCCCGATATGAATGCACATACCCGTTTCAATCTCACACAAGCTCACTCCTCACCACCTCTCACGCCACAAGATACTCAATACAAATACAATCAGAAAAACCCCTCACGGAAACCCGCATCATAGTGAAACACCAGATCTGCTGTCAAAACCACGGCTCATCCTTCCCTTCCCCGACGCCATGAAACGAAACAAAAAGCCCCCCCTCTCTGTGCTCACACTGCCATCGTGTAACCCATTTGTACCACTCTGGCGCTGACACTTTTCTGCCACATAAATGATTAGAATAAAAGCTGCATCTAGTGTCGTCATCAATCCAAACCAAACCATCCAATAAGCAACCTCACAAAAATCGTGTTCTTTTTGCTAAACTCGTGTTTGCTGAAAGAGAGGGGGGGCAGCCATGGTCGCTTGTGGAGGGTCGCGTCGTGCCGCGCTGTGGTATCACCACATCTTCAAATACAGTCTAGAGTAGAGTGCTTACCAACTAAAGAGACGATTCGATTGATGGATTGTTTGTGCCTCTTCGCTTGGATGACCCGTGTTTGGACCACAGCTCCAAGGCATATTCCACGACATGGGCTGTCAGTCACAGCTGAGACACACACGCAAGATAGTTATTTTAATTCTTTTTTATTATTCTTTTTGCTTTGCTTCACCAATCTCCTCGTCACCAAGGTTTTCTTACCAAGGCCGGAGAGCTGTCCAAGTTTTGACAGCCATTAATATCGTCCCCTCACCCTCCGCCAGTTTCCAAACCAGATACGCCAAATAGTGATCCCCCCATGATACATACACATGATTGTACACGCTCATCCCCCGTTGTGACATGTTCTCCCTTGATTTCAAATCCATCAAATCAACCCATTACTTGCTTGCGTCTGCAATGTCCGGGGATAAATGTTTGTAATGTGCGCTGTGCTGTGCTGTCTTGTGTTTGTGCATTGCATCCTTGTGTCAGGTTGCCAATGTCGTGCACTCCAGTTTCATGGCGGGGAAAGCAAAATGTAGAAAGTAAAAAAAAAGGCAAATCCAACTCCTGCAAGCTAGAGCTGCGGCGCATCTCTGCTCACTGTTCTTTGTTTTTGTACCCCAGGTCCAGGTCCCGTCTAAACTTTTTCGTCTTCTTGATTCGCTTTGCTTTTCGAATATCCAGGTTTCCCTCTGTTCAACGCCCCGCACTTCCCATTATGTACACTTCTAAACAATAAACAATAATGTGCAAGCCTCCTCCCCACGGAGAAGGCCAAGGTCGTATGTTGTGCCGTCGTGGCTATATCGGGATCGGTGTCCCAAAAAATGAAAAGGAATGACATGAGTCGGGGTATCTCTGTAAAAAATAGTGCAAAATAGGACACGAAAGAAGTAGAAACGCCAGCAACCCCATGATAGCTGGCTTTATCATCCAACGACTTCTAGTTTGGTCTAGTCGTCATCGTCGTGGCAGTCATTAAAATGGTCGTTGATCCCGTGTTCCAGTTCGTGTTTGCTGGAGGGGACCATTATTTTCGCAGGCCGACTTTGCCTGCGAGGTTCTTCCAGAATCGTGCTCCCTTGCGCTCTTCGCTGTGCGTCCGTAGCATTACCTCGTCTCGTTGCATGGGTCCTACAATGTCTTCGTCGCCTCGGGAGGGGAACTTGCCATCCGCATCCACCAGTCGGGGAATTGCGCTGGGCAATCCATCCTCAAGGCGCTTCCATTGCATACCCGCAAAGACATCGTCCATGGGAGGTGGTCGGCCAAGGATGGAGCCGCCGCTATTGGCTCGTGATCGTCCGCGGCCACGGCTGCGGCTTCGTGACGCGCTTGTCGAACCAGGAGCAGAGCTGGTAGCTTGCACAATCTCCGACATGAGTCCGTCATGGGTTGACCTCCATCGCCTCTCAATGTCGGCCCATTTGGCCTCAGTAAGAGCGTAGATCTTGCTGGTTTCGCCGTAGTTCTCGCCAGTGCGCACTAAGTGCTTGGTGTAGTTACATCGTGCTGCGTCCCAGTCGTTGCGCAACTGCTGAAGGGCCTCCATGTTCACAGTCTCGGGTTGATAAGGCTGCGGTGTGATGGTGAAGTTGGCGTGACCAAGGCGATCCGACCACTCATCGTGCTCCTGCAGGATCGAAGGGAGAGGGATCGGAACCTCAGGACTGTTGGAACCAAATCGGAAGGACGACACCGAAGGCTTTGTGCTCAGAGAAGGTCTAGGGAACTGTGTCGCAGAAGGGACGGGTGACGGTACTTCGGTAGTCGCAGAGGGTGGTGCAATGGTCGGCGATTGCAGAGGTGACTCAGGCGGTGGGCCGCTCAATGGGCTGGTCATTAGAGGAGGTAGTAGAGGGGTGGTGGCCAGTCCTCGTTCTCGCTCGAGGTCGGCTTGCTCGACAAGAGCCTGCGCCTTCTCAATGTCGATGGGCGCAGGAAGGTTGATGCTCTCGGTGCTGCCATAGTAGGATACTGCCGGGGTGGGAAGTCCAGTGTTTTCCAACATGCGCTCCTTTCCAGGTCGGCTGGGCGCAGACATGGACGACGATCGACTAGAAGGACCTCCAGATAGTACAACGCTCTCCAAGCTGAGTTCGGTGCTAGGTGAGAGCATAGGGTTGCCCCTGCGGGTGTTGGGGTTCCAGCGCGTGAGACTAGGGAAACGGGCACCAATTCGTGACGTTAGTCCAGCAAAGGGTGACTCGCTACCGGATCGCTTCTTGCGGGATCGCTCGTCCATGGAGGTGTCACCGTCACTCAAGAAACCCATGTCGTAGTCGATATCGTAGTCGCGGACAATGTCTCCATGGAACATAACATCTTCGGAACTATTTCGGGGCTCACACAGGTTGTCGCCTACACGGGAAGGGTATGGGTCAGTAACTCCACGATCACCAAGACGAAGACGGCAGGCCAAGCACGATTTCCCGGAAGATACGACAGCCTGGCCAGGCGGACGAGACATACACAAACAGTCGTAGAGACTAAACTGGTCCGAAGGGGCAAGACTATTACGGTAGTTGCTCTCTGTGTTGTCTGTGGTGGTGTTGTGTTCAGGTTCCAAAGGCTCTTCTTGAACATCGGGCAATGACCGCATTGGGGGTTTTGTGTGGACCGATTGAGTGGGCGATACAGGAGTCTCGTTCAATTGCGGTGGGAGATCGAGAGAAGAAGTCGAGCTCGACATTCGAAAGTGACCCTTTCCAGGGGAGAAAGTCGGGGTGATTGGAGAGGTAATGTCGGAGGAGGACGAGTTTGTTGTGTAGTAGATGTAGGAGAGGTCGGTCTCGGGGCTACCTTGTTGTACCTCCCACTTACGGCGCTCCTCTACCAACTGCGGGAGAAGCAGCGGCTTGAGCCTTGGCGACATGATGTCGGCCTTGACGGTCGAAGCCGTTATGATTGCGAAGTTGTCGAAAAGACGAACGACTGCGTTTCCCTTCTGCTGTCTATGGTGTTGTTGTTGTTTTTTGTTTTGGTGTTGGGGAGAAAAACATAAAAAGAAGGAAAACAAGAAAGTTGGAGGGATGCCTCGGGAGGTGGATGTTGATAGAGGCAGTGACACAGCAGCCAAGTTGGGTTAGCCTCGTGTAGTCTTTTGGGAGCTAAGGTAGTCGCTGTCTGTCTGTCGGGCCAAGTGGCGGCGGATCCGGGGACCGGGGGTGCTTCTCTTTTTTCCCACTGAGACTCAGACCGGGGTGGGATTCTGGGAGGGAGGGTATGGATGTGGATGGGCGAAAGTGAAAGTGGGCAGGTGAACAAGACAAGGGTGCAGAAGCTAAAGCAAGGCGGGTCTTCTCAAGCCCAAGCCTGAACAGACTCTCTTGGCCTGTCTCTCTCCTCTCGCAACTGTTTTTCTTGTCTGCGTCTGAGCGGAACAAAAAATGGTGGGGAACCGTTGGGTGGGAGTCAACGAGGAGACGGTTCCCGATGGTGGATTTTTTTTCCTGCTCCAAGTGGGCTGTGTCCGGCAGAGACTACCTTAGGGCGGGGACTGACTCTGGTGGTTGACTCTGACTCTTGTTTTCTTGTTGATGTTTGGGGTGGTTGAAAAACAAACGATTTCTGGTTGCTGGTTACTTTTTTGGCTTTAGCTCGTCGTTTGAGAGGTCCTGGTTGGTTGTCCTCGTGAGTGCGGGTGTGTGACTCGTAACAAGTGATATCGATGTTTGGCTGTATCAGATGTATTCAATGACGACAGATGGTCGACAAATGTTGGTAGAGGTGCTGTTCGATCAAACAAGGAGTCGACAAGGGAGAGAAGAAATTATCCGGGCATGACGCTCGTTTATTATCAAAGGGTGTGAGGAGGTTATGCATGGGGTGATTGACTGCTGATGAGTTCTTGGGCGTCTGTCTCTCTGTGTATGCGAGCGACTCTTGACTGTCTGGGCAGGGCTGGGACCACTACCCGGTAGAGCACAGCGCAGCACAACACAGCACAGAGCAATGACAGGGCCTTGCGAGTGAGAACAAGCGCTCGGTCGTCCACGTGTTATTGAACCGAGGATTGGGCGTGACTACATATCAAGTGTTGGCCGTCTACTCAGAACCGCGGCTGTATCTTTAATGTGATAAGGTGTTATCTTGGTGTTGTACTCTATGTATAAAATATGCGTATGTAATGTAATGTACGTCTGTCCACAGGTGGTGGAGGGTGAGGTGATGCTGTGCGGTGGACTTGGTGACCGGTGAGATGGCTCTCATCTTCGGTACAGAGTCGTTCCGTTGTGCCTCTCTTCAATGATCCCTCTCCAACTGCATAATGGAGTCTGTAATGACAGGCGGTGATGGATTAACTCTACCCGACGTTACGTTCTCAACATGCAGTGCAGTCGAAGCTGCGTATACCTCTTGTTCGATTGCAGGGATAAAAAGGTTGGCTGACGTTCAGGCTCTGGGGCACGGAAGCGGGGGAAGAGCCCTGACGAACCGCCGCTGTGCTTCTCCTCTCGCGGCTGGTGTTAAATTGTTTCTTTTCTCCTGCAACTCTTGACAAGGGTTCAGTCTGTGACGTGGGAAAATAAGGTGATGAGGAGATGAATCCTGGAAATCCACTGGTTCAGAGACTGGCAGCTGTTCAAAACCTGCTCGTCCTGCTGTGAGACCGTACAGCAGCTTACAGTGGACGCTTACAGCACGTACAAGATTTTACAGTATTTTTTTCTTTCTTTCAGAGGGCTTCAGGGAAGTGGGGCCATGCTTCCGCGGTGGACTTCCAGTGGGGGAGGAGGTTGGGTCAAAAGCCTAAGCACAGAGGTTCAATGCAACAGTAAGGGCTTACAGTGGCTGGGTTTATTCAGAGCGACAGAGTCACGATGAGGAAGGGGAACTATCCGTGCTCTGATGAGGCTGTCCGTGTTGTTTACATGATCGACAGAACGGCAACCCGAAACAATCACATTGATATTGACGTTATAGACAGATGAAACAATGGCTGCAGAACATGCACGGGCAAAGAAAAGCCTAACCTTGACTTTGACCTAACTTTTGAGTCAAACGTAGACTGCAATAGCAGGACCGTACGAACGATATTCGATTGGGGGGAACCGCATGGACCCTGAAAGGGACAACAAACCAGAGCAGCCAAAGCCAGTATCCATCCATGACCGAGAGGCTTTGGTACTTAGTTACAGGGGTCTTCCCTTCGACAATTGCTAATCGATGACGGTGCAAAGTCAATTCAGAGTTTGTGTTCGTATAAGCACTTTATACACAAACATAATTCCTATTGCTGTCTGTTTATGCAATGCACAATCAGTTTTATGCTTCTGTGGCTCAAACGTTGGAAAACCGTTTTGTGTAACTCCCGAATTGGTAAGAGCTGGAATGCATTCCCTGAATGCAAAGCTGGGAGCTTTGCTTTCACATGGAAGCGATAGCTCTAGCTCCCCCTCCTGCCATTGGATGCAAAGATGATCACTCTCTGGAGTTTTTTTTTGGTTTGTTTGTTTTACCCGCATTCCAATTCATTGACCTCATCGTTTTTGCCGATCACGTTTCTTTTTTTGCTAGCAATCAATTCGAAGCTCAAACTCTGTATCATTCTCATTCTTACCAAAATCTCCTCATTGAAACTTTGCGTTCCGCTTTTGGCCTGGACCCAGCTCTTCCAAAGTCTGGTTCCCTGTCAGCCAGGGCTCTCAATAGGCGATGAGCATCGAGAAGCCGGTGACATGGGTTAAGCAGCTCAGATGGGAAAGGTTTGGAGGAGTCAGCAGGGGGTACGTAGCCTTGCACTGAAGCATCGTATCTTCGCTGGGCTGGGTTGGCACCGCCTCTCTGGGTCGGCCTCGATTCTGCAATGGCCATTCCATCCTTGCCCCGGATTCTCATGGGATCAGTGAGTTTTTGGAAGACCGGACTTGCGGTATGGTAATTGCAGTTGGGTTTGCACTTCACCGTTATCTCTGACTCTGGGCTCTCTCGCTAGACCAGGCGACTTGTGCCATTGTGGAAACCCCGCGCGTGCTGGCTTCCATTGCAAGCGGAAATCCAGCCCAAGCATTTCTCTGCTGAGCTTCCAATTTTCGGTCTTGATCCCGCCACCAATAAACTCAAACCAGCAACCGAATTTGCCAAATCGTTGACCGAAGCCGCTGACGGCATAACTCAACTCTGTATGCGCGAAAAAGGCAACCAGCTCTGCCTTTTTTTTTTTTTTTTTTTTTTTTTTTTTTTTTTTTTTTTTTCTTCCCATGGCACCGGCTGAATAAACTTGTTGAGCTTTCTGGCTATGCAATATTACGTCGTTGTTCACAGCTTCAATGGAAGAAGCCATTTTGTCGATCACTTCCCTTTGAGATAGAGACTGAGTGTTGGTCTTGTTTCCACGAGACAACTGGGTCTTCCCGTTTCCCCGTGCTCGCAATTCCACCCGCTGTGTTTCCAGCTCATGACTTGGGCCTCAACTGACCGTTTGGCTGAGTTGACCGCCTACAGTCAACTACCGGTCAAGTTTCAACCGCGGGCCATTTCGTCAGAGCGAGGACGGATTTTTCCGATACACTTGATTTGCTTCTTTTCAAAGGATGACAGAGAGTCATTCATATTCGCCTTGTTCGAGGCCATTGAATCGTTCCGCGCCCCTCCAAAAGACCGCGTTCTCGCCTAGTGGTTGGTCCCTCGTCTTCCTTCAAGACCCTTGACGATATTCAAGATGGAGTGACACATCGAGTGAATGCATCGAGATGCATCGACACAAAACAGTCTGAACTCGCAATTCCTCTACCGTGCCATTGACAAACAAGGCTTTCCATGTCTTTCATTTCTTTGTTTTGCTTTGTCATGTCATGTCATGTCTTCAACTTTGCATCCTGTCGCGCGACAGACTCGTGGCCAACGGGGCACGCCTACCCATCGCGGCATAGCGTCCGCAGTCCAAGCTTCCCAGCGGAAGGGAAGCGACGCCGATGGTGCGCCGGGATCCCATGGAAGAACATGGAAGTCCCTCTAGCCTCGCTGGCGGGACTGGGTGGCTGCAAAGCTTGACACCGAGAGGCTGCCAAAGCCACGCCAACTTGCACCGGCGTCCAACGCTCCGGGAACAGTTGTTTGATGAAAAGCTTAACCCTCAACTGCTCATTTTACTTGTCTCTAGTGACTGTGTCGATCTACCAGGTCCCTACCCAGTCGTCTTTCATCGGTCAACATCGCGATCTCCAAGTGTTGATCGCCTGGGGAATAGGCAAGCAATTCGTGGAGAGCGTCGGAGAATTACAAATCTGCTCGTATTAAAGCAGCTACATGCCCCATCGGCATGAATTTACGTTCTGAAGCACCACCGTTCTCGGATGAATACACCGATTGCATTCTCTTTTACCGACCAGCACGCAAGATGCGCCTAGTGATACGTACTGCCAGTTGTCGGCGTGTTGCCAGACCCTTAGCCATCCTCCAGCAGCCACGATGACCCTGAGCCCCGGGTTGAGGCCCTGTTGCATTAGCCTCACCACGGTACCTGGGCCGACATTGGAAGGAAGTCTTTGGAGGCTGACCGTTTTGCCCGCGGAAGCTGTCAAGGATTCCGCCCTTGCGCTTGTGTTCCTTGTCGCTGGGGCCTTTCAACAATGGATGGACATGGGTATTGGGAGGCTCCATTTCAAGGCTTTACAACAGTCATACAATGACTTCCATTCTTGATGGTTCAGACCTGCCGGTTTTGCTCGCTTGCATTTGACATTGATAACGATTGCGCCATGGTGAACAAAGTTACAAATCCAACACCAGGACTCTAGCTTCGTTGTATGGGCATGGGCGCTATAATGCGCGAATTGCTGTGATGGACAGGCTCGGCCCCAGTCCCAGTGGCGCTACTCTCGAGTCTTATTGAACTCCAGAAGACATCGCTTAGAAGTGTCTGTTTGAGTTTACACTTGACAATTCGTTGAGCTGTCAGATACGCGTATGAACCATGTGGCAGAGAAGACGGAAAGGTCACTGTTGAGAGGGGACAGGAAGTTCGGCTTGACAGAACCTTCTCTGAGAGCTAGTTGCTCGTCCGGTGCCGGGGTTGCATTCCTTGTTACTATTCCAAAGCCGTTCATGTGGCTGACGGCCTTGAATGAAGGAACAAGTCCATACTGATGATCTTTTGAGGCACACCATTGAGGCACTCTTTCCGCCAATGGAGCTGGATCCTGACGGCCAATGTCCCGGAGTTGAAGTCAACAACTCTATCACACCCGGGATGCAACTCGGAATCTTCAATGTTCTCAATCCGTGTTCGCACAAACTCAATTCAACAGAGATTCCGACCCCTCCACCATCTTCAACTGCTAGGGCTTGAGAGTCCCATCCGAGGCACAATTAATTGCGCCGAAGTTGCTTCTACTCTCATGGCTGATAAAAGTCTTCGTTAACTAGGGCTTGTTGATTGGTTGACCACTCCCGTTTAGGCCCCTTGCAGCAGAACCTTTGCTTTGACCCGCCGCAGGGTGTTGATGCCTCGGTCGCAAGGCAGAACACCATCTTCATGATTGCGACGATCCTTCACCAACAAGGAAAGAAGCTTAACCAAGGCTGCGGGTGCCTAGTAAAAGAGCTTCAGCAAGAGTCCACCAAATGCCGTCATTGTCATCATGATCAACATCATCACTTGGAATTAGTCTCTTTGCCAAATTGAAAACTTCGCGGGGCTTTTTACAAATTGGTCAAAAACTCGTGGCTAGTATGAAAAGACAACAGAGTTTGCGACGCTTACTGGTGTCGGGCCGTCCTATGGAACCTCTGAGCGCCACACTACAACCTGCACGCTCTTTACTAACGGTCAAAACGCCGCGTTTATGACGAGATTCTGATCGAGATAACAATTGAAGCACGGGCTTCAACGTGGAAGCCACACGAATTACGGATACCTTGAGCTTAACTTGGACGTTATGACTTTGTGGTCTCTTTGTTGAGAACAGAGTTCAGCCATGGTGTTAGAATCAGCATCGGGAATGACACACGGGCCGCTTATACCAACGGCTGCGGCTGCAATGACTTGCATTCTATTAACTCAATGCTACTTTCACAACAGCATAATGCGACTATAAGTGACGGTCAATTCAAGAAGATGCTGAAAGAAATCGTATGAGAGCAGGGCCGAGCAATTGCACGCTGTCTAACACTCAACATGTTCTCCGATATCTTTAGCAATTGAGATTTGTTGAAGCATGTGAGTATGCAACGATCTCTCGATGTAGCCAGGTCTCAAGCCACCGCGATCGCCTTGACATCTGTTCCTGGTGGCGATACTAGTGCTCTTCCAAAGAAAACTCGATTGGGCAATGGCCTCAAATTCTTTCGGTGTGGGTTACATCGTCCGTCAACGTCGTTAATCGCGATGTCACCCACAAAAGGCACAACTGCGAGTTTACAGGGCAAATTCTGCCACTCAGAGCCTGCGGAACCCCCCAAAATGCCCCAAAATGCTGGGAAATGTGCATGAGCCTCATGAATTGTTGGCGACTTCGTTTGCGGCAGCCAATCGCGACTCTATCTCTTACAACTTTGAGGCAACGTCGTTGAGTCTATTTCGGCTCGTAAGATGCACGTCACGATCCGAGCGGGATACTCTGATTGTTCCCCGAAAGGCTTGACTGTTACATCAAGCGCAGATATGCTTAGAAGCCATGTGCTTGAAGGCGGCCGGCTGGTGAAGCATCCATCTGCAGGAACGCCAAAAAATCATCGCCAACTCGGCCTCAGACAGAAAATGGAATAGATTGGCATCAAGTTGAACCACAATTGGACCAACCAAGACCAGATGTTGGGGCTTTTTCAGGAACAGAGGAGAACAACGCTGACGACAGTTTGGGTGCCTTGGATGCTTGGCCAGAAGATTCCCACATGCATCTCCACCGGGCTTACAGGATCAGAATTTTCAGTCTTGCCTTTCTTTTTCCGTCATCATGAAAGAGTCTTCCACCGGCCCCACGCCGCGTCTTTTTGTCCCTCTTGGCTGTTCTCCGAGAAGCGGCTCCGAGTGTCTCCGTGAGAAGTGCATCGCTGAGAAGAGAAGCCACCGGGAACTGATAACGTGATAGTAATCTGCGATGCATCGTGGGGGAATGTCAGCGGGAGGGAAATCGGTCGATATGCAGGCCTATGGAAGGGGTTCCCTTGCGTCCACACGCAGTGGTTGGAAGTTGGATGCATGCGTGGGAAGCAAACTCAACTGCAGGATATAATCTTTTGAATTGCTTATTGCATATTACTCCAGCTGTTATGGTTCACTGGATGGGTTGCAACGGAACACACAATAGGAACCAGTTAATTTGAGCGGCCGCAGGGAGAGGAATAATGTCTCAACTCTGATGAAAAAGCTTTCAACGGTGGCTGATTGACTTTTCCTCTTCTCAGCCTCTGCAACATTCACCTGCTTACCCGCGAATTATGCCTCCCGATGTGCCCTGGCTATGCCTGAAGAGGGACGCGGCCAGCGGACATGGGGTCCGGAGGCTTTTGGTGTGTCTCGTTCCTGACGATCGCGACAAGGGTTCGTGTGGCCGTGGCTTCTCCTGTGGCTGACTTTTGAACTGGGACATGGCATTGAGGCACGACCAATCCTTCGTTGTGCTGCGGCGCGACGCGATGCACATGTCGGTCTCTGCTTCTGCTTAGCAAGATTTTGCTCATACTCAAGGTAAGCACGGAAATTTGATGCTCGGGATATTCGGCATTTCAGGTTTGAATGCACGAGGTTGTCATTGACTTGCTCTCAGGATCCTAAGCTCAATTGCTGCATGCAAAGCCATTGGCTTCCTGAAGTTACTGCAGGCACTTTTTGCCTGACCTGAACTCAATGCAGTTGCAGTTGGCTTGTGCCGTATTCAGCGCTGACTGCTTAATCGTCTGACCTTTGCAGGCCTGCGAGAACGCAGGACTGACTTGTACAACCAGTCAGTCGTTCCTCGCGCCAGCGGATACCACTCCATCCCGGCCAAGTGGCCATCAAATCGTCTGAACTACTTGGTGGCATGTTTCTGTCATTTCGATGAAACTTCGCCTCGGTAAGGCACGTGGTCTCGCGGATCCTGCTGGGTGAAAATGGCATGGATACCACATTACTCTGAGACGAAACTCAAGCGTACCAAATCCATTTTCGTTTCCAGAGCTGAGTTCTTGCTGCTCTAAGCTGAGCTGTTGCTGAGTGCAGGCTGCGGAGGACGAAGAGTGGGCTGTGGTTTCGGGCCCTGGCTACGCTCAACCCATTTGGGACCTTCATATCTGACGCCATCACCAACTCTACAATTTCTCATCACTTGTCCTTGCTTTGCTTTATTCTATTTTCCAGCCCAGATGAACATAAACATCACGGCTGATCTATTTCTTACCTAAGAAATAGATCAACTTCTACCTTCCCAATTTCCGTACTGCAACCGTAGCCTTCGAGCCATCTATCAAATGCCTCTAATCAAGCATGCCCTTAAGGACCTCGATCTGCTCTAGCACGCCTGCTCGGCTGGTGCCACCTTGAGCATTCCTTGACTCAACACTAGCCTCGTAGTTGAATACATCCTTGATGTTATCCGGGAATCGGCTATCAATGGCCTGCAGCTGCTCCAGGCTCAGTTGGTCCATTGGGATTCCCAGCTCCTTGCTCTTGGCCACCACACGCCCTGAAATATGGTGTCTCACGGAAAGGCACGACAATTTTCACGAGGGCGTCTGCAACGTCGGTCGCAAGCAGGAAAGGGTTGAGCGAGGCTATCATGCGCTCTGGTCGAAGCTTGAGAGTGCTGAGGATGCCATTTGCGATCTGCACACTATCGGAGACAGTCTTGACATGATCTAGCATAGGCTCCCAGTTCTCTTGCAAGTCTTTGTTGTAGGTACTGGGGAGACCCTTCGTAGCACAATAAACACCGGCAAGATGACCAAAAGTCCTGCCAGCCTTACCCCTCAAAAGTTCGAGGTCGTCGGGATTTTTCTTCTACGGGTACATTAGCCAAGACTTCTATACGGTAGAAGAGGGAGACTTGCCTGGGGCATTAATGATGAACCCGTTGAATAGGCATCTGCAATAGTGACAAAGCCAAATTCAGGATACTATGGCACACATCTGTAATGCAAGAGCCGAGGCTGGCACGCTAGAATCTCGAGCAGAGTCGAAAGATTCGGGCTTCAATACTTCGCTCAAGTGTACCGCGTTGTTGCTGTGTTGTCGGAATGAAAGCGCTGATGAATCCCTGCCATTGCATAGAGCTCACCGCTGATACATTGTTGCTTTTGTGCCTTTCTTTCCCTTGCTGGTTCATCCAAAAGAAAGTCTCATTTCCCCTGCCCTGTTCATTCAATTGATACGCCGTGTGGCGGATGCTCATTCGCCCAGATCCTGATCCCGTGGTCGAGGCTGTTACAATCAATGAGTTGTATCGCGCGCGTGTGTGGGGGAGAAAACTTCGTCTCTCAGATAGCCACGATAATGTATTACCCGCCCACGAGGCTGCCAAGTTCAATGGTATGCTATTCTGCGTTGGCCTCGATCCCCGGGGCCGCTCTGTAGCTAGGCCTCACCGGTTTCTGGGGTAGGTTTTTTGAGTTGTTCTGGCCTCGCTGCTGTAGGAGATATCACACTTGGTTCGTCCAATCAGTTTCGCGGAATGAGATGCGGAATTACCGCCTGGGATAGAACGAGGCCTTATTGTGGCGAGAGGGAACGGGATGTCGGAGGAGGGAAGTCGACGTGTCTATGTGCCTCAATTAATGTGTTGTAGATCATTTGAGGGTGTGCAAAGGTGTTGTGATGCTGGCTGTTGTACCCGGTACCAAGAAGCTGGACCGGGAGATGGCGCGTTGCAAGACAAAGATGTTTATCGGTGTTTTTCGGGAGAGAGGATTCAGTGTGGCTCGATGAATGTATCCGGATGTATGTACTGGCTTCGTCTGTAGGCGGATTCACTTGTAGGTTTTGTTGAGCTTCTCGTAGGTTGTAGGTCCATCTGAGGGTGAGCTTTCAAGCTCCCAAGCCAATCAAATTCGCCAATTGTCAGTAATACGGATATAAGTCCCATGAATGTAATTACGTGTGCGCCGAGTGTCTGATCCAGTCGAATTGATATGATTGAAGCGGTTGAGTTTGAGCGTTGCATGTTGGCGGTGTGAAAGGTTTAGGGTAGGTAAGATTCGCTGCTTGTCCTTTTGAGTATGATGCTGTGCGTTTCCCAATCATGTTTTCGTGCTATAGCTATTGTGTTAGTCTTTGGTGATATGAACAGCATTAATAAATGGTAAGAAGTCTAAGGAAACTAGTCGCGAATGTCGTTCGTGAAGTCTGTTGTATCGATGATGGTTCCATGACGATCATTTCTTGATGAACTTAAGCCTGGGTAATATCCAGCACGACCAAAGGCAAAGTGAATGTGATGAATCTGAGAAAAGCTTCATACTTATAGAATAAACCTCCGAGTAAAATACTCGCTTCAATGGTCCGTTTGTGATAAAATGTATCGTCAGTTCTTGGAGCTACCGGGTAGTTGAATTGACTGCTGAATCGATCGCTTCACTGGAAGCTGATCTAAAGGGAGTGCGACCAAGAACTTCAAAAAGGGAAGAAAATCAAGATATCAATCTTGAGTTGATGCTAGAGGTACTGCGTATCGTGAGATTCCCTGGTTGCGATGTGTCAAGAATCTCCAGCGTGAATATCGCCCAAGACAAGGGCGGAAGGCTCACTCGGACCATTAGTATCCTGATACGCTGCTGTGAAAAAGAGAGCAGAATCGAGGAATTCTCATTCCAAACTGGCTCGCATGTACTGCATTCAATTGGCATTCTCTTCGCCTGTTCTCGTGGAAGACGGAGAGAGATGGCACTGCCCAATCTCGAACGGTGTGCCCAGTGACACTTGTCTATCCACCCACTTGAGAGAATAGATATGGGCCTCAGCCGCGGCAGTCAACGACGGAGGAAGCAAGAGGTTCTAATGGAGTTGTTCGAAAAGGCGTCAACCGGAAATTGCCATACATGAGGCAGTGACTCTGCTCACGATGTCTTGATACCAGGAATCACCTACACACTCAGTTGTCGTTCCAAAAGAGTCTCAACCGACATAAACAGTGACGACGAGGCTTGATCCAGGGTAGCATTAAGTCTTCAGCTGTCGTTTATCTACAAATCCTAACAAATCACCATCTCTGGAGCTGACAACCTCCGGACGATGTCCTCCGCGATATCGGTAATCGGCCCCATGCCGGAGGTTACACCCGGGATCGACAAGATCCATGACCGAGCCTCATCATCCAAGCAAATCTGCACGTCAAAACAGGGTACGAGCGCGTTTACCAACAAGGTTGCGATGTTCAGCGTGTACCCAGATCAAGACGCTAAACAAGCCCCGTTTGTGTCATTTGCGGAACCGTGACGTGGAGGTTGCATCGAGTACAGCTGAATAGAGCTTACGACAGCTATCATATCCACTGGATTTTACGCTTTGGGTGATACAGTGTGTTTTGATTTTCTGGGGAATAGTTGCTGTGATTGGAAATAACCTGTTGGTTGCAGCTGTCGTTAATCTAAGATCTTATGACGTCACGGAAGGAGGGCAGATGTCATGATACGGATTCCCTGGCATTTTGACGTAGGAGGCGGGGAATCAAATTCCAGCTGAAGAAATATGAAGGCATAACAACTCTAATCTCCCATTAATCCTACCAAAAACGTTGGAGACTGCAACGTTCTACGGTAGACATCATGGCTACAGCAGAGGACCCAAACCGTAGCTTCACAGCAAGCAACACAGGAAGCGAACCAGAAATAATAGAACAACACCAAGAAGAAGCCCCAACCGTCAGCCACTCCCTCGCCGAAGAATCCCAAAACTTTGAAGAAAAAGGCGCAGCGCAGCTTGAGCACGGCGATGTCGAAGTCAAGAATCTAGGATGGAACGAACCTCCCCGCGTCGTGCCCCCGCTGGTGGGAGGCTTGAAGAATGAAGATGTCTGGGCTTTGATACGACGCTTCGATAAGCAGGTCTTCTACGTCAGGAGTATCGAGGAGCCACCGCTGGGAATGCTGGATATGAACATTGCGGACGAAGAAGAGTTTTCGCCTGAGAAGCTCAGGGCGCAGATCGAGCGACTTTATGTTTCGGTTTTTGCGCAGTTGTTTTCGTTTTGGAAGCATATTGTGCGTCTTCGCTCTTGGAGGGAGTATCAGCGAACATCTGCGTTCCTCGCAGTATACACCCTCGCATGGCTTCTCGATATTCTTGGTCCCACGATCATTGTCTTCCTCATGGTACTCATCTGGTCCCACGAGGCCCGCGATATCTGTTTCCCTGGAGCACCACCCTCGATAATCGACTCCAAGACAGGAGGTGTCAAGAAACCAGCAGCTGGTGTTCTGGCCTCCGATGATTCAGTCACTGGTGCGCCGGAGAAGCACAAGGGCGAAGCAGTTGAACAGGAAGCTCATAGCTTTGTGACGAGCTTGTCTACGGTATGTTCAGGCGTAAGATTTGCTTTTTTGATCCTTGAAGTATGCAGACTGAGTGATTTGTAGATTGTTGTTAGCACGGCTGCGGGTAAACACCCCCAGACGGATCCCGACGATGATAGCGCTGCGCCCGATCCGACGAAACTTACTGAAGAGGCCACCGAGGCTAGACAGAAGTCTGTGGGAGAGAATACTCATGCTGAACATAACAGGGCCAAGAAGCCGGTTTCGAACGCTGTTTGGGACAAGGCGCGTCCGACGATGCATATGATTGCTGACTTTGTTGATACCTGGGAGCGATTCGGCAATGCCTTGAGTCCGGCAGCGCCTTTCCATCGCCATCGACCTAAGTTTATCCTCATTGGTGTTCTTGTACCTATGCTTCTCGGAGCTTGGTTCACGACTCCGTACATGGCGATGAAAGGAATGGGATTTGCTGCTGGCTTTGGATTCTTCGGTGATCCCATCATCACACCCGCTATGAACTTCATCAACAGGACGTATCCCCGCTGGGAGAAGTATGTCGAGTTGCGAAACACTATTCTTCGAGGCGTTCCTACAAATGCGCAGTTGGCTATCACTCTTCTTCGCATCGGTGAAAAGAACAAGGCTCCTCTGCCACCCCCTCCTTCTTCCGACGTGCCTCCCCCGACTGTTCCCCATGAGACTGCTGGAGAGGGTTTGGAACATCTAGGTGTGTAATACTCATTGACTAAAGTTCAGCACATACTAACACCACCAGAAGGAGTATCACAGAGCGAAATCGCCGAGGCTGTCCAGCCTGATCAAAACATTATCCACGAAGATGAACACGAGGAGGAAGAGGAAAAGACAAAGCACAAGAAATCTCATCGCATCATGAACTTTATCCGTGGTACAGCAAAGGGTGGTGTTACAACTGCTCTGGCCGCCGACAAAGCGAAAGCCAAAGCAGGTGCTCACCACGCAAAGAATCGTCTCGGTGTAGTCAAAGGCCAAGAACCGTATCCTCTCACCGGCCCAATTCGCTTCCCAGCGCGGTACAAGGGAAAGAAGGGCCATGCTTACATTACGGCCACGGCTACAACGCCTGCTGTTAGTTGGACGACTGAGCTAGGAGATGTGAAGCCCGCTTGGACTGCTACGATTGGCGATATCGAGGAATTGAAGAAGATGGGTGGTCTTGGGTGGAAGAGTAAGATCATTGTCGGCTGGGCAATGGGGAGTGAGATTGTGGATGGTTTGATGATCAGGACGAAGGATGGGCAAGAACATCATCTCACGGCGGTCTCTATGCGGGATCAGTTGTTCAACAGGTTGATCTCCATGGGAAACCAGATGTGGGAGGCGTGGTAGACCCGTCTTTTGGGAAACATCTTGATTCGGTAGGTGTCTGGAGTTTGGTGATGGAATCATGATACTCTTTGATACCAGGAACACGAAGTACGATGTGGAATCAATGTTTGGAATCAATTGAATTATAAGTCTAGACCTCGCTAGTTGAAGCATTGGTTGAACAAAAGATCCTGCTTTGTAATCTCGTGAGTCCACTGAGGATTTCAATACATACCTTAAATCCTCCAAACAATCGTGTCAAACGTGGGGAAAGTGGGACAACTCGACAGGGTGACGTCAATTGACTACAGAGGAGAGCTTACAGATCAATCATATCTGCAACAAACCTGCAGCAGCACCTGTGACAACTCGGCCGAGGTCGCTCAAAGGTGGGGGATAAAAGGTGATACAAGAAAACAAGAATATCCTCCCCCAATTCCCTATTTCTGTACAAGATCGTCTCATCGCAAGCTAAACCCATCATGAGCTTCACCCCAGAGCCCTACGACCCCATCACTGCCGATTCATGGCTCGTCTGCGATACTTGCGGAACTCAATTCCCCACGTCTGATCGCAGCACCCTCAAGACATGTCACATCTGCGATGACCCGCGCCAATTCGTCCCGCCGTCTGGACAGTCGTTCTCTACGCTGGGGGAATTGAAAAACAAGCATAAAAACGAATGGACTAAGTGTTCTTCTGATGAGAATATCACGTTCATCTCGTCGGTGCCGAAATTGGCTATTGGACAGCGTGCTATTCTTATCAAAACGCCAGAGGGCAATATTCTCTGGGATTGTATCACGCTGCTTGATGATGAGACTGTTGAGAGGATTAAGAGTGAGGGAGGGTTGAAGGCGATTGTTATAAGTCATCCGCATTTTTACAGCACCCATGTTCAATGGGCTCGCGCATTCAATTGTCCAGTGTATCTCTCCGCCGAAGACAAAATCTGGACAACCTTCTCCTCACCACATCAAATCTTCCTCACGACCCTCGGAACGCCCATCCTCTCCACAGCCAAAGCCATCAAGCTCGGCGGGCACTTCCCAGGCTCCATGGTGCTACACTACAACTCACGGCTGTTCATAGCCGACACGCTTATGACGACGGCGTCAGGCGTCGGGAACTGGAGTGTAGACGCCACCGGTGAATCGCGGTCCCGACCGGCTGGGTTGAACTCTTTCTCGTTCCTGTGGAGCATTCCGAACTTCATTCCTCTGGGTGTTGGGGAGATGGCGAGGATGTGGGGGATTCTGAAGGGGTATGAGTTTGGGGCTACGCATGGTGGGTTTATGGGGATGGATATTGAGAGTGAGGATGTCAAGGGGAGGGTTTTGGAGAGTATGAAGATACAGGCTGGGTTTATTGGGGATAAAGCGTTTGAGGAGAAGCTGTGATGTGTGATGTATATCGGTTGCTTTTCGTGTATCGAGTATGAGAGATGAGAGATGATAACGATGTTGTTCAATTAAAAATATGTAAATAAATCAGGGCCATTCTGATATCTGGGTATCGATCAAGTATTTAACGTGCATCCAACTCCTGCTCATGCATCTCAGTCTTTCCATCCATCAACGCCATAAACCCAATTGATAAAAAGGTACGCAAAGCTCAGTCCTTCTTCCAGAACTTCCACTTCTGCTTCATCGGCGACGATGGACATAGATAGCGGTTCAGTAGCTCTCGACCCTCATCAGGAAGATCGATGACAGATTCATTGAGCGTATCGATAATAAAGCGATTCGCTATTAACAATTAGTATCAATTCAACACCCAATCCTAAGAAAGAGGGAACTTACGCATCAAGTCAACGCCGCATTCGCCAGCATCAATGGCCATATCGATCCTCGTGGAATTATAACATCCATATCGAAGTTGCAGCTCAAGCATACATCTCCAGAGCTCCCTCGTCTCATCGAGGCTCATGCCTTCGCAGCTGCGTTCAGAACATGTGCTTGCTTGGCGGGATCGTTGGTTATCGTGGTGGGATTGTTTTGGTAGAGGGATTGCCTCGTCGCAGGGGGGACTCCACATGGCGGGGAGGGAGAGAGGGCCTGGATGATTCTCGCGATACATTTTGGGTGGTGATGACAATAGGCTTGAATGGTTGAAGATGAATGTTGAGAAGAAGGAGTTGAGGTCTTATATAAACAGCCTCAATTATCTTCTCCTTTCTTTTTTTCCTCGCCCTTTTCTTGATTTCAGGCTCGTGAGTTGTCTCTGCTGTAGTGGGGTTTTCACTTCACACTTCTGGCCCAATATGACAGGCAGACCCCTGCTTATTTATATCAAAGCGTAGCTCCGAACAAAACAAACAAAAAATCAGGGCGAGCCCGATTAAGTTATACTAACGAACCTGTCCCACGGTGAGTGCCGCAGACAAACAAACAGGAGGGTGGGAAGCTTTACGCAGTCAGCGGGAGAGCGCCACTTTGAGGGTCTGAGACAGCTGGGAGCTCTTGTTGATGAGCCAAGAAAGGCGTCAGTGAGTCACATGTGGGAATAAAACATGCTTAAGTCCGTGTAATCAGTGAGTTTACGGCCACGATATTGTCATCAGGGTTGGTGTCATCATCGGAACATAGCCTGACGGAATAATATCACAAGTGATCGACTTTGCATACGAGAAGAGACGGGAGAGAGAGAAAATCCTTTCGGCAGTTTGAGTACGTACTGGGCCAGTTGACCTGTCACTCGACGCCAAGTTAGTGCATGATCTGCGGACCATGGATGGATTGAGGCTTGCAAGCCTGATCTGATGCCCAAGACCAAGAATCAAGATTAGGGGTCACAAGGACAGGCTTGTGATAACGACGACGCCAAAGACAGGGCGGTTCGATAAGCTTTTGCCTAACAGCAGTGGCATGGATGATAGAACCATGACGACGGATAGAAGATAGCAGAAGCATACTGCGGTCTACGGGATAAGTAGCAGTGATTTGAGGTCTGTTACTGTACCCGTGAAAGCCGCTATAGCCGGGTAGAGTAAACATCATTGATTTTTTGTCTTCTTGAGTCACAGTCACATTTCACAGTCGCATCTTAAGCCAAGACTGGTTTAAGGCTGAGGGAGGAAACATCCGGTTGCCCCGCCCCATAAAATAGGTACATACATAGCACGGGAGGACCCTGGGTTCCACTGGCAGAGGAGCCCTTTTAGTGACTGAAGTCTCAAGTAATTGAATGTACCGGATAACGTTGAGTTGGACAGTTCAGTATATTCGTTGAAGCGGTCAAGACTGTGGCTCTGAGAAAGCAGTTGAGGCAGTGTTTCTCAACGTTTCACCCAAATGCAAGGGATATACGTTCACCGCCAAGACCACAATTCACAATTACGTGGCGTACAATACAAACTCAACCACAGTCATGAACAAAAACTGCGCCTCGGACAAAACACGTGCTATTTTTTTCTTTCTTCTTCCTTCTTTTTTTTCCGATATAGCAATCAACATACCTTGCATGGTCATCTCCGAGCAGCTGGTATTTTATTAATACTTTTGTGGCGTTAGATCTTTGGCTGTGGCGCACTTTCCCCAGATGCCACCTTGGATCTATTGTTCCAGATCGTGAGTTAAGCTTGGACTTGGTGAAGAAGGTTCTGAGCGACTGGTACTTCGTGTGTGGATTGGGTTGGGCTAGGAGGTTTGGTGGTTTGTGGTTGGAGAGAAGGTTTGGTAAGTGTGAAATCTCCACATGGCATAGGCAGATGGCATGTTGCATCAGGTTTCTTGAATACTGATCATATCACGAACAATTGAGACATTGGTTCATCGCTGAAGCAAAGGAGAGTCTAATTGGTGCATGGGTTTTTGTTCAATGGCCTTTGAACGGCTTGTAGGTTAGCTGCTGCCCAAGGGTGCTTCCGAATGATTGACTCTCATCCATATCCCAAAGCGTCACCTGAGTGAATACCCTACCTGGCCGCCTGGATACCCTCAAACGCTTCACATTAAATAGATCGATCTTCAAAGCTGAAGCAAAAATATCTTAAGACTGATAACCGAGTCGATCACAATAATCTCCGTCAATAGTCACAAACTAGCGCTTGCTAGTTCGCCATTCAGCTGCAATCTCTCTTGTCAAGGGGAGGCAAAAAAGCCCAGGACCTCTTATCTAAGTGATAAAAAGACTTAGGTAAACTTAATATATCTTATTAGTACTTTAGAGCAGTTTATTTTGGCACCCTGATTCAACGTCAGAGGTTTTCTTGCTCCCTGAGGGCCTGTCAACATCTAGAACCCAATAGTTTAATCTCCTATTCCATAGAAAAAAAGTCTTCAGAATTGACGATGGGGTAATTCCGCTCCTTCATCTGCTTTGGCAGTCGTCGCTCGTTATTTTATCGTCAATATGCGTTTCGCGCTTCTATGGTCGCTGCTTGCGGCGGATGCTGCGGTCGCCAGTGTATGTAAACCTCGCCAGTCAAGTGGTTCAAGTAAGTACTTCTACAATGTCTGGTGGAATTGAGGAACTAATTGTCAACAGGCACGGCTGCGACCGCTGAGATTGAGACTACGACGACAACTTTTGTCGAGTTATCCACCAGCATCGCGACGTCGACAGTGGAAGATGTAACCATCACCGAAGCTGCAACCACTGTCGACACCAGCACCGAAACCACTGCTTCAACGCTCACAGTCGCCGAAACAACAACAAGCGACATCGCCGGTCCCCTCGAAACCTTCATTCTGACCGCAAAGGTCGAGGGCACCGTCAGCGAAGAGCTCTCAGGCGCAGACCGCGATGGTTCGCCGGTAGTATGGCCAACACCACGCTTCATCGCCAGCGGTCCATTGATCATCTCCATCGACTCCACGACTAGTTATCTCCAAACAAGTGGCGGATTCTACCTATGTGTTGCATACGGAGATGGTACTACACCCAACGGTGTCAAGCTTTGCAGTGCCGAGTCGCTGAACAATCCTGCATTTGGCGCCCTTACGTGCGAGCAGACGGAGGATCGGAAGATTGCATGTGAAGCTCAAGCTGGACAGTGCATTAGTGATGGTGAGAATAACGTATGCTCTCAGCTTCCGGGGACGTATGATCAGTTCTACTATTACAGGGGACTCTTTAATGGGGTTTATCTCGGTATTGGGTCTGCTGTTAATACCGATGAGAGCCAGCATCCTGTTGAGCTCAAGGCCAGACGAAGCAGTGCATGATGCATTCAGTTAGCTACTTAAGCATACATCATCTAGAAGAGATAATGAACAACTGCCATAAATCTGTGCATCATGAGCTGAAGACCCCATGTCGTCACACCTCGAAGCTTCCCAGTCACGGCGACTTCCCCTCAACGATCCAACGTTCCAGACCCGTTATGTCACTTCAGCCCTAAACCTTCATAGCTAGGACACGAGGTAATGTAGTCCGGGCTGCTGGGTCTCAAGCTTTATGCAGTCAGCTCACTAATGTCGGCACCACCGGATGTTTGCAGCTTGAGTTAGTGAGAGTCAATGGGCGTTAACGTTGCTGCCTGTTAGCACTTTAAACAGTAATATTAATAGCGCTTACATAACCGAAACAGTAATGCTTGGAAGCGTCCGACTTTGACGTCAATTCAATGGAGTTTGTTTGCTTGCTAAATTCTGACGGTGAGGGGAATCTTGGTGACAGGCGCTGAGATGCGTGGTTGGGATAAGCTCCAGGAAGATGAACGCTCGCCGATGACTCACAACGTCAAGCTTGTAATAACTGAAAAGTTGACCGGAGAATGATTTAACTCCTTCGCAAGCTGAACTCGCTGGCAAACGGTGCAGGAGGTAGCAACCGACGAAGGAAGAGAACTTGGTGATGACTCGCTGAGAACTACGACATTGGACGGGACTGGAGACGACAGTTTGCGTCTTGAAGGCGATAAGAAGGAACCCCGAAGCCAAAGTGACGAGAAAGTTCTCTGGTTTTGAGAGGCATGGGCTCAACTTGCATGTCGGGCACGTTCCGCGACTGCATCCTCATGGATGTGAAAGATCAAGAGAGCAATCTTACACTTCAAAGGGCGCGCATATAGAAAACTCTCGTCGGGGCACTGATCGAAAGACGCATTGGTCTGATAGCACTGAGAACTGCAAAGGAGTTTCACAAAATGGTGACGGAGAGAATATCCTCCCTCACGAGCGCGGTCGATGACACCAGACTATGCCAATAAATGCCATCAGCTTCTATAGTACTTCGACTCTTCGACGACCAACATATACTTACCGGGGCGCCATATAAATTATCGCCAGCCAGCCTTAAACCTCTCATCTCTTCCCTCATCCGAATCAGTACGTCACCTCATCTACATGTCTCTTCCCAGTACCAGCGATGCCCAAACTCTGCATCGTCTAGCGCTTGAAGCCGTATAAGAATCCTGGGGTCTTGAACGAATACCAGCAGGACAGTGCGTGAGGACGACGGATACAGCTTTTGAAGGACGTCGTTGTGTTGATACGATTCGCTGAAGAATCGAATCCCGCGCTGCTCTCCCCTTGCTCTTGAAGACGATATGACAAGTTCCCATAGCAGACATAGTCAGTGGTACTTGGGTCGCTGAGCTCGGCCTGTACGCCAGCGAGGTTGAAAACCTTTCTGATGAGGTTCTTGTAGACACTTGGCGGATTTTACAGACTGGTGGCCGCGTTTCCGCAATGAAATGTCATGAGTAGGTGACGACAGCTGGCGACGCTTTCCAGGCATAGCAGCCGTGCGAAACGAATGGGCCCTTCTGAAGGACGAGCAGCTAGAGAAAGCATGAAGCTCAAACCGGTGCACCTACAATTGAGATGAGAGTGATGGCATCCCTCACCAAAGATGGGTGCGTCAAAGTCCCGTTTTGTTGCGGAGAGTGCTTCTCACAGCAGCTCTGCTTCATATGGCTCAACACTAAAACATCACCAACTATAGTAGCTTCACGTTGAACGGATCTGGTGTTCCGAGACACGGACGAATCGTACAAGGGACCACTCATACGCAGCCTACCATAGCGTCTTCAACCATAGTCGTCGCTGCATGTTGAAGAAATGTGTACGCCTATCAGGGCACATTGCAGGTCTCGCGTGTCCCGTTTTGTGTATACAACCGTCGCTACATCTAAAACATACACATGTTTGTAGTTATTCCGACAATTAGTAACAGAAAGGTTGTCTAGCGGTTGATCTCCCGCGTATGGCCGGGTTTGGTACAGTATCCTGCGGTTGGTTATCAGGAGTGCCACTGCTATCAGCTTCCTTGAAACTCGAATAAGGTATGGTGTATCTTTCGGTTCTCGAACTGGCTGTGGAACCCGTATCCTCGGGCTCTGATAACAGATCCATTTTCCACGTGCGTATCGTGAGTACCTCTGAAGGACTAGCAAGGAGAGTGAGAGCACTAAGGTACAGATGAGAACAAGATACACGACACTGCAATTCAGATGCGTCTTCCAATTAATGTTGCCCTTGGTAAATACAGAACACCTAAGGGAACACCGAGTAAAAAGTATCCCATCCTGCCGTCCCCTCCACCATGTTCAACAGATGGACCTCACTCGCAACAAGGAGCCCAGAGGCATAGGGCGCTCGACATATTATCCCAAGAATACTCTATCACTAATAAGGAGTCATTTATTAAATTTGAGCGATGTCTGGTTCTATATATATACACCGCAGCAGGCAGTTCGTAAAGCCTAGTCGTGATGTATTCGTCGATCCGTCCCTACTTGGGCGCACTGATCCATGACCGATAGAAGTATGCCTTTGCAGTCTGACCAGAACAGTGAATAAAAGAGCAAAAATTCTCTGGGCGTTATACTGCCTATGATGAATGCCTTCATGAGAGGAGATGGAGGGCGGAGTGGCAGAGTGGTCCCAAGGACATCTTGAGCGAACATGGCAAAATCTTTTTGACAAATACATTGCATAGTAACAACAATAAGCCGCGCTTGAAGGGCAAGAATCCACTGAAATGTTTGAGGTAAGTAATCATGGCAGTCCCGAGTGCAAAGCTTAGCTCAAGGTCAAATTGTCTTGATCACTTGCGGCTGCTGAGTTTACCATCAATTTCACAAGATCCATGCCTTCCGCACATGTTCACTTCACTGAAGTCATTTAGGTGCTAAAGCAGTAGGCGTGAGAAGCAAATGTCTGGCGTGACTTCCTTCAGCATTCGCCGAGGCGGACACCGCAGCCTGGCCCAGTCGGAGGATGTCCTCGGCTGCTTCACCTGGGCTAGTGGAGTTCATGTATCTTGATAGCTCATCAATTCCGCTGTCGGACATGAAGAGACAACCTGGTGAACGCGTTACCAGAAGCCTTAGCTTCAAGCCTCCACCCTGATGGTTGGAATGAGACGAGGCGATCGAAGCGCGAATCACCAATGTGATTCAATATCCCGGCACATCATCGCCCCTATGAACCAGAAGATACTCTCCAGAACGTAACAAAGCCTTAGTTACAATTCATGTATGGCTAATTGCACTTGCACCTCGGGATAAAGAACTCCGCAGGGACAGAACAATGCCCAACATCAACTCCGCTGACATCAAATGAAGCATGTAAATCGCTGGTGTTGCATCAATTATAATCGCTACATGATAACGCTCTAAAACTTTTACACCTGTTTAACTCCAGCGTCCTCTGCCGTTCTGATAGGAATTTGCCCATCGATGCCAGGCATGAAGGCGCGATACGATGCAGCAAGTGACCACTCCTGCAGGTCTCTAATCGTCGCCTGCAAGATATCAGTTACTAAACATAAGAGAAAAGCTCGAGGGGTCTCACCTCAGCTTCCGCTGTGAACCGTCTCCGTCCCGTCGGACCGTCAACACAGAGTGCTTCCTCTATTGTGCCGCGCCAGTTCACTTGCACCCCTGAAGTACACGCTGCAAGCCATTGTAATTCGCCGTGCTGCATTTCAGGATGTTGGATGACGTAGTCTCGGAAGTACGGCCATGATATACAATCCAGCATGTCAATGTGAGGGACGAAGACTTGAAGTTCAGTTGGTCGGATCCAGTCAGGGAGATCCTAAAGAGTATTAGTTGGTTTCCAGCACCCAAATTCATTTGGCCTCAATAGGTGCAGCACACCATTATCCTGTGTTGCCAGAATTGAGACGAGTGTGTGTACTTACAGCATATGTCTGTGGAGTCGGATTGATCTGCCATCTCATCACAACCCAAACAACCCACACAGCCGCCATGGACGTAAACGAGTAATCCTGCCTCCTCGCACTATAAATGAACTGAACAGCCCATTTACTTATCATCGGCGCAGTTTCATACTCATCCTTATCAAACAGCGCCGCCACACACGGAAACGTCCCCGTGAGATCATCAGGCTTTGCACCCTCTGTAACCAACTGCCTCGCCTTCTTGAGTGTGTCCGCCCAAGCCTTTGTCACAGAGTCAACACCGTGTCCGTCGTTGGCTGTCATCATTGCCCAGTTGTGCTTGGCGTAATAATTTTGTAGCTGGCTTTGCTGGGCGACGGCGGGATAGTGGTTTGCTTTTATACCGCTGGAGAAGGGGAGGTTGCCGAAGTGGTAGGAGAAGTAGCTCTTTGTACGGGAACCCAGGTCGATGTTCATGGCGTCGGCTTCAAAGGTGGTGCCGTCGAGCCATTCTGCTCTGTCGAATAGTGTTTCGATGAATTTGCTCTTTGCTTGGTGATTTACACCGACGAGCCTGGTGGTCAGTTAATATCAAACTCATCTCATTGCCCAGGAACTCATTTGCATCTGCTGAAAAGACATTTTCTCTATACCAGAGCATGTTTTCTCTCATATGAAGTGAAGGAAATGAGAATTGGATGAGAACAATGTAAGCAAGACTGCACTTCACTTGAAATACATGGCTGGGGCTGTCTCATGTGAGACGTAAGAATGACATCGCATCCCACGAATAGACTTATAAGAACACAAACATACCTCTGAGGCACAACAACAGCCCTAGACTTTGACTCAATGTATGAAACAATAGATTCAACAGATTCACCTATTCTTATCCAAGACATAACCTCAGCAGCTTCAGAATCTGTGCCATTCCTCATGGCCGCGAGTATAGTCTCAAGCTGATTCAGCCTCCCCTTCTGCTCATTCACGGCATTGGTCAATCTATTCAGCGCCTCCCCCGACAACACTTTCGTATCGTAGGTGCAGACATTGCTGCTGAACTGACACCTCGCGCAGGGATGTCTCCCATCGCACTTGGTCTTTGTCTTGCGGCACGGCACACACGCGTGGTTCGTCACGGACTTGCGGGACGATGAGGCCCGGGATACCCGCGGGCGTGCGGTCTGCTGATGAGGTTGAGGCTGTGGTACCGGGGGTTCGGGCTTAGGGGGAGCTGGGGCGAGATTGGGGAGCCTCTGCATGGCCTTGCCTGGAGGTGTGAATTGGCAAGGGGCTTGGCCTAACGTCGAATGATGACGTCGTTTAGAGATGGTTCTGCAGCCAATGCCATGCAGCGCATTGTTCGTTTTCGGATTTGTTTAAAGGGTTTTTCGGGGGATGAGATGTCGTGGCTGATCCACGTCACGTTAGGCTTTGTTTGATACTGCACCTTGTCCTCACTACGGGACTGATGGGAGGATTGTAATCTGCGGGGTGTCATGTCAGGTGACTACGCGTTTCGTGTTGATGATTTGAAGCATCAGTATGAGAGTGTCACCGAGTATCCAAGTATGTCTGCAGATGAAGTCGTTGGAATAAGATATAAAGCTATTGTAGTAGAAACATAATCTTTGATTCAATTAGACTAAAGCGAAGTGGTTCAGTTAATGGATCGACAACTTGATACGCTGGTCAAAACGGCCCTTGTTTCTACCAACCCATGTCAATTACGGCATTAGAGACTCCCCAGTTGGCAATGGAAATCTGCAGTCAAGAAGTAGCTAAACCAAGAAGGGAAATAAAGATAGATTAACCAGGCTGAGAGCACTGCTTGTCAGTATTGATCATCTTATCTACCGGAGCGGACCATATACGCTGATCAGAATCCCTCCGGAGCTGAGAAAGAGTCATATCCTCCGAATAATCCATCACCGACCGGTCCGTAGTGGCAAGTAGTAAGCTTTGCATAAAGATCACCAAACATGGTCTACAAGCTTCAAGTCTTGATACCAGAATTACGTCGTTGTAAGATGCCAAGGGGATACGCCTCACTTGCGGTCTCGAACATTCATACTGTAGCATTGTCAATTGAACGCCGACAAGAACCAGAACGATCAAGAATTACACGCCCCTAGAAAAAGACCAGCTTCGATGCAGCCAGTAACAGCTGTGCTATCCAAGATCTCGGAACAGATCAAGAGATTTCAGCCAGGGCAATACCAAATAGTGACATCATAGAGGGGCATTTTCTCGCAACAGACTCTTAAACCCGGCGGTTTCTGTCCGCAACGAAAAAAACAGGTTACGAATCTTTTACGGGCTCTCATTCACTTTCTGTTTCTTTCCCCCGCGATGACGGTCTCTACTTTTCTGTTCCTTTACAGGGGGTGGAAATCTCGGAAAGCATGGCTTGCAAGCATAAGTGACGTCGTCTGAGGCAAAGCCCGTCGCTCTTGAATTCGAACCCCACGGCTGCCGAGCAAGGCAGATGCTGCATCTGGTGTGTGACTGGACGCCTTGCCTGAATTTGACATTGTAGATCATTCGTGACAGCCCGAGAAAAACAGGAACATGCCGGCAAGGTTCACCTTGAGCTGTTAGCTGTTCAACGGTTCTGCAGGTTTCCGAACGGACCCGTTTCTGTTGGCTTCAATTGCTTTCCCCAGAATTTCCGGTACCGTGCGATTAATTGAGGATACAAGAACGAAACAAATTTTCACGGGCCGAGGACACTTTAAAAAAAGAATTTTTTTTCAGAACCGTGCATCCCAAGAGCCGGCCGGGGAACGGTAGCCCACTGTTTTCCACAACAGACCGGGCCGAAGCCGGAGCGAGCGGGGGAAAGGCCGGCGCTTTGGCGGGATTGATACCGATAGAGAGCCATTCACTTCGTTTCAATTCAATTTACAGTATT
>NC_030992.1:730985-733922 GCF_000149955.1 Fusarium oxysporum f. sp. lycopersici 4287
CATGTCCGAACACGACGGTGACCCATGACTGACTCAAAGGTTTGCTCAGTGGCGGACAACTCACGACAAATGAGTCAAGTCTGACAAGCACAAGAGCCAAAGGAAAAAAACTCTGTCGGTTTCGGTAACTCTCAGCTTTCAGCTTAATTCAATAGCCTCGTGCATGTCTCAGACTCTATTGATAAACTTTTTCAATAGACTCGGAGACAAACTCCAACTGGCTGCTGTCTCCAATTCTATACGGAAGTATGTACGGAGTGCTAATAGAAGTAACAAGAATGGCCCGCCCGGATGCAGAAGGATTTCGCGGCTCCGGGAGTTCGGCGACAAGGATCCCTGTAATACTTCTGTCCCCAGATTCCCCTTTACAGACAAGATATCCTCGGCCTGCAATCTGTGCTCCGGGCGCGAAAAGGATAACGTTCTCCAAACTCCCAAGCAAATCTACAGACTTGGCATTGAATCATTCATGATTGTACTTACTTCTCCGCTTTTCACTCACCGTTCCAGCCCTCGGCTCCTGTGGCGCGAAGCTATCGTATCCCCCTCCTAACCTAAACATGTGACGGGCGGCGCGCAAACCCCAGCTTTGCCCTCCCCCTCCCCGCCCTTTTCGTGATAGAGAAATCAAGGTATCAAGATGCGGCACATGCGCCGGTATTAAATCATGGGGTTTGGTCAAGCTAGCACTTTCTATTGTCTCAGATGTTATCTTTGTTAGGTGCAGGTGATTCTTTGAGCCTCAGTCCTAGCGACCTGCTATCTCATGCTTTGATCAAAGAAACGAGAAGTACTCTGTTCCTTTTGTTCTGGACAAAGACCTCTGTCCCTCACACCATGTGGAAAATCAGGGTCCAGAGCTGCGGCGCAATCGATAATTGTGTTGCACTTATGGCTCAGCCCGGTGCGTATCGCGCTCATTGTCAGCTGCGCATTTGCTCATTCCGTTCCGTACGAGGTAGTTCTTGCGGTCTGGTCTCAAGTCAGCAGGCATTTTATACCAAACCTGTTGACTGATTGTTTTAGTACAATCGTAATCTGTACCCTCCGTATCTCACCTCCCATGTGGCATCTTTGGGCGCGGGGAAATACAGATGGGATGGTTTGCATCTGGCAGCTGTGCTGCTTGAATAGGTAGCTCGATTAAGCATGCCCTTGCTTTATCCACACTCCCCCCTTTTAGTCTATCCCCTGTCAACAACAACATCTCCACCAAAGATGCCTGCTTCCCCGCAAATCGCGACGTGGTTTATTTTGTTTGCTGGCCTTGGCCAAGTGGACGGCGCATGTATGTATACCGAGGATAAGGACGAATTGATTATTACACTTTTTAACCAACAAAGCACATCATATTCCTCGCCAAGGATATCCTATTTCATGCGATAGTTATGCCTTGTCACTGAGGCCTGCGAGACCAGGCTTATTCGTCGATAGTCTCACGCAAGGCAGGACTCTCACCGCAGGGCTGGGCTGGGCTGGCTGAAACATACGTGTTAGGCAACGCAGCAATCCATTTTCAACCACAAAATCGATCATCACCATCATCTTTGTGCATGCACAGTGTGTCGCAATTGCAATCCCCCATAAGCATATACGATAACATCACCCTTTCTTTCTCTTCTCTACATGGGGCCAGAACAATCTCTCGGTAAGCGTAATGAACATCGTACCATCGACTCATGGCCGGGCCCGAGCTTTTTTTTGGGACACGAACGACGATAAGGGGGAGACCCAGCCTCACTTTTCTTCTTCTTTCGGCCGGTTCCCATCATGATATCGATCAGTTCACCGAAGCGGACCCGCGGGATCCACCAAAAGTGCAGAGACAAGTCATCAGCAGAGAAATGTAAAAATCACCTTTTGATTCAAACTACAATCTTGATACCTAAAGTCGAGTCAAGACAAGTTGAGTTCAGTTCCCTGATTTGGTAATATCAGCCAAGCCCGATCGTCCAACATTGCGGCCCTTTTTCTGAACCTGTCTTACTTGATATCGTGTCAAATCAGCGTAAATAAGCATGACACTGTAGGATCATTACGGTATTATACGAATTAGTTCGACCGAGAATGACTTTGGACGTTCGAATAGGCACTGATCCTCTCCTACTGGAGGTAGAAAAAAACGAAGAACAAATAAACAGAAAAAAACTCATATCTATCCTGTCCAGTAGTCTTCAAGCCCGTCCATCCATCTTGACTCCAACATGGCGGATTCAACACCCCAACCCGACTTATCCCCTCAAAGTTTGTGTGTATACTGACTGTATCGCGCGCGAGTTAAATCTCAACAACATCGTGAAAATTCCCTCACGATCCCGCAAGGCCGGCTTTCGGCGCGCGTGTCACAGTGAATCGGTGCTCCCGACAGAAGCTTCAATCTAGTCATTTTTACTCAAGTAGTCTACACTTTCAAGATAAGGTGAAAGGGCATTTGGTGGAATGCAGGCTGCTAGGGCATCTCTTATCCAGGCCCTCGCTCATCCCCGCAAAATACGCTGTAGGAATGGATCCAGCCTTCTGGTGCCCCAGGCCTCAAAATGTAAAAAAAAGGGCCAGAGCCCACGACGAGATTCCGGGCCTTGGCTAGATCCACCCCCAAAGTTGGCTTTCTACTGTGCGCGGGATGCCTTGTTCGGTACCGCAAGAGACGTCCTGATTGCCACTGTGGATTACCTATGATCCTTTGATACTGTGCCGCTGAGGCTCACTATCTTTCAGTGACGGCACAGTGCGGCTCAGCTTCGTAGCAGGGGGCGTTTGCCACTCCCCCCCTTGAAAAAACAAAGCCCGCCACACTCCCCACCTCCTTTCGCTTCCTGGCTTCACCTGAGGCTCCATCTATTCACTCTCCACTTACAGGTCGGGTACAGCCTCTGCCTGTGTCTATATCCATCAGCCTTCCCCCCGAAATCCCCTTCCCCGGCTTTCTTCTCTCTT
>NC_030992.1:734986-758460 GCF_000149955.1 Fusarium oxysporum f. sp. lycopersici 4287
TCTTTTCTCCTCTAGAAGCAGGAAGCGAATGCGGTTCTCGACACTATGATACCCCTTTAGACAACCGACACCTGAACTTTACTCACCGCCGCGACAAACCTTGCTCTCATCGCCATTACTCCTCAAATACATTTCGCCATCACAACGAACTCAATCACTCGACATGTCCACATGAAACGAAACTATAGACACTCATATTACCAAACCTGTACCACCTCTTTTCGCTCTCCCAACCGACATATTCTTTGGCATAGCATTCTGCATCACGACCGGGAAGCGCATTTAGACTTTTTAGGGGGGACCAACCCAACTCCCAGGGACATTTTGATTCAGGCGTTTTTGTTTTTTCCTAGTACCTCTCTTCTGCATTTGGGATACCCCCCATGTTGGATCACTTGGCTGGTAGCCACGATTTGTGGTTTAGAGCGGGACTGCTTTTACGGACAATCTCCTTGTGGAATAAAGGAGAGTTGATTTGACGCGGGACTGGTGGTGAAACCAATAAGAGGTAGCACCCACACTGAATGGCAGAAATACCATAACTTAACAATACCTACATTGTGTCTCTTGATTGCAAAGTGAATGTGATGTGTTGTGATCGTCAGCTAACGAATACCGCGCTCAGCGCACTTATCGCGTAACTAACAATATGTGGCATTTGACTCGCGTCATGTTTTACAACGTTACAGTGCTTCACATCTACACAGCTAAAAGGGCGTTCGCATCATGCCCTCTATGGCAGATGATCTCCACATGAGGTCACGCACACAGTCATGCCACGTGCAAATCCCATCAAACCCCGATTCACTTTTGTGCATCAAGGCAAAGTCGACGTTTCATTACGATTCAGGTTTTTTTTTAAAAAAAATCCCATGCTCGTTAAATGACGTCGTTATTGATCTTGTGCAGTCGATCTTCTCCTAGCGACAAAGTATGTTGTACACCGAGGTTGTGAGTGGTTCTACAGTATGAGATTTCTCCAACGAGGGGAAATGTCAAAAAAGTCGATGTGGGAAAAGATGGGCTTTTTGATAGGTTTGCCACTTTCTGTTGTATGACGAGGCATGGTTGCTCTCCCGGTTTATTCTTATCTTTGACGGATGGGCTCCGTGGGTTATGAGTCGTTCGGAGAGATAAATGGGATCGACTTGGCAGTTGGGGATTTTGTTGTGGCGAGCGTGGCTGTTCGTTTTGCATGATCACGACAGTTGGGGATGTGGTTTCGATGATGCCATTTTGAGGTGCTGAATGGCACATTTTGAACATGGGATTTAATCTGGTCGCAATTCTCTTCAATGTACCCGGTCTACGGTCTGTACATTATGTAGCTCCCCACACTGGGTCAGACTGGCGATATGATGCTGGAACTTTGTGTCGTTGCCACTGAAGAACTGTGAGAGCATCGATCGACCAATGTTACTACAGAACAGACATTTCTACCTTAACATCATAACAAGTGAAGGTATTCGTACTTGAAAGTTCGTTCGTAGCCGTTGTGTTCTTGTTGTTGATCGACATGCCCCATGGTCTTCTCCTCATCAGCGTCCGCTAGTTCTAGACCTCATCGACCTAATGCTGATCCCTCACAGCACAGGATCTAGACCTACCAGACCACTAAATTAGGTGAAGGACTGGGCATGTCAGACCCGAGCACTCGGTAAAGCTGACCTAAATCTGCTTGGTGGAACGGGCTGCGCGATGATCCGCGGTCGCTAGAGAGGGCTGCATCGTGTCGATCCTTTAGCCGTGTTTCACGGCAATGGTCGTCCTTCCCATAGTGCTGAGATGAAAGATTGAAGGCAGAGGCTTTGCTGCTTTGAAGGGATGGTAGCGCCGAGTATCTGCGACGTTGACTCTATGTGTTAATGTGGCAGACAGCAGTCTTGGCTATGTTGTGCAGGCTGGAAAGCTTGAAGAACATAGCTTTGATCAACTATCGTATCTTTCTGTCTCTCAGTCTGTGATTCACTTGAATTCGAGTCAAATTGACTATATACGGGCGGTAGGAGTCGGAGTGTTTGGAGAGCCTCCCGAGGGCGTCGCTATAGACCTTGAATCAGTACCACACGGCCGATCGTGTTCGAGCTTGGGGCTCTTTGAAATGAGAGGTATAGAAGGTACCTGGGGTTTCATGTGCTCAAAAGAGATAGTCAGTGGTTATTCCTCAAGCTAAATACATGTAGTTTCCCACGGCGATCTAAAATAGGTAGGTGGTTGACTGTTGAGATTGTCGCGACAGATGTTGGTGTCAATATCTGAATATCCAGCCTGGTATACAAGGAACGATCGATCTATATGTGATTCAATAAGAATAAGCTCCTACAGTTCCTCACTTTCCCTTGCTGTCCTTCCTCTCAGGCGACGGTTTGCATAGTGTCGCGGGACAACAGTCGTATGAGAAACGGTTTTCAAGGCAACCGTTGAAGATATTCATCGCGTAATTACCTCACAACAAAAGGCTCCCGAATGAGAATCTCCTATTGAATGCAATAAGGAAGTTTTACGTCTCTGAGACGGGCTGACGTACCTCCGCTTCGCTTGTAGCCATATCTTTCTCCTCCGTTTCTTCTCGACTACTGCGTAACTCACTCCGTTAGTTTCTGTTACCAGATCCTTATGAGAAGAAGTTACTATGAGATATTATGAATTCTACTTCAGTGCGAATATAAAAGAGACTTAAAGACCACGTAGGTGTCTAGAGGCTTGCTACAAGTGCTACCTGGCATTCTTCTCCAGCGAGGTCGTCAAGATATGAGAACCATTTCGGGGAACGGTGCCCAAATGAGAGAGAAAGCAAAGCTACTTGAAATGATAGAGGCCTTTCTTGAGATATTTTGGGCAGCTAATGTTTTAAATTAGATCTACGGACTCGATGGTGCGTACGCAAACGGAATGGTATGGTGTTGAAGTTCACAGTATATATCGAAGCTTGCTTGATTTATTCCAAACCTCAACATACTGTATTAATCTGGCATAAGCTTTGGTTCATTACATGGCCGTTTGGTAAAATCTCTTCTCTCTCCATTGGTACCTTGAGACCTGCAGGTGTAGAGCCTGCAAAGGGTGGCATGATCTGATCCGAAGCGCTCCAGGGTATCATCGTGAGCAGGCGCCAACATCAACAGGCCTCCAACACCAACTCCAACACCAACACCACGATACATTCATCTTAATGTATTTACCCTCCCCCCGTGATCAAACGGCATGCGACATATTCTCACTGCGCCAAATCGCACAGCGACAAACGCTGCCTAAAAACTCATGCACCCCAGAGACCACCACTACAGCCGGGCGCATTTGCCTAACGCCCAAAAACACAATTGGTCACTTCTCACAAATGAGGCTCAGCTCTGTGCTACCAACACTCGCAAGCTTCAATAGAATCATGCGGGTTATGCACACACTCCGCCTCTTTTGCCGCCCAACCCTGGTTCAGCCGCAGTATGAAAATGGAACCTCAGCTTCTCACAGCGGTTAATTCTTCCACTTCTTCAATTGTAACACCACGTAAAAAATGCCGGCTAGAATTCATGAGAATTGCGTTGACTTTCGGGTTTTGATATGGGATAAGGGTAAGTAATTGAATCTGAGTGTGAGGGTCATGCTGATGAGAGTAGGGAATGAGAAGTGGCTTCGTGAGGATGTCCGACCGGGGGACTTTTATGAGGGGGAGATACCTGCGCTGTGGACTGAGTCGCATGTTATAGTCGTGTATGTGTTTTCTCGTTGAGGTTGAGTATAATTCTGACTATGGCAGATTCGCGGATGCAGATAAAGTACGCGATTGTTCTTTGTGTAAGAAACGCTTCACCGATGTCTTCTGTATGCCTGAGCTCTGGTGGTCAAGCTACAGCCGCCGATCAAACGGCTATTTTGGAAGCGAGACATTTCGCAACAACAACGGGATGATCACAGCATTAAGTCAGTCTTCCTCCCTCCAACTTCATCGAGGAACCTCGCTAACAATGATAGATACGTGGTCACGGTTTCTCGTCAAGCAATTGAACCAAACTGACCATCAATGGCATAAATTCAACATCCTAACACGCTGGATAAAAGATCCCCAACAAACAATCCTGCTTGTCTTTGAAGCACCCAAACAACTGCGCCTGCGAGATAGATTCCCCGATCCGCTGCTCATAAACTCTCATAACGACACGCTCAGCGACCCCTTCTGGTTCTACCCCCGTCTATTCGAAGATCTCTCTCTTCTTCAGGACAAATCCGTCTGGGCAGTTCGCGACCACGTTCGCGGGATTGAGAAAACAGATCTTACACAAAAGCCTGAGCCGAGATATCGAGCTATGCACGATACAGCCAGGCATGCTATTCACGTCTCGGAAACGCTTGAAGTTGCGGAGAAGACTATCACGGCGATCATACAGCAGCATAGCGCTTTTGAAGCGGAAGCAGCTGGGGGGAGTGGACCTGCAAAAGCAAAGTTTCAACATGTAGGTGAACGACTACTGTGGTATATCCACATTCTGCAAAGTCTACGCTGCAGAGCCTCCGCGAACAAAGAACGACTCCTCAACGAGATCCAACTCGCCTTCAACTCAGTTGCTCAATACGATTCTCGTATCTCTGTTAAGATTGGCCAGGCAACCCAATCCGACAGCGCAGCTATGAAGACCGTAGCTTTCGTGACACTCACATTCTTACCCGCTACGTTTATATCAGCGCTGTTCAGCATGTCGTTCTTCAAAGTCGATGACAATACTGGGGTATGGAGCGTTAATGAGAAGTTCTGGGTGTACTGGGTGTTTGCGGTTCCCGCTACGTTGTTCACCTGGGGGTTGTGGTTGTCGTGGCAGTGGTTTTATAGACCGGTTAAGATCGGGGAAGAGGAGAAGCCTGTGAAGCAGTTTGGGGACTTGATTGGGTTTGTGAAACGGGGTGGGACGGACGAAGAATACCGGATATCTTGAGCTGGAAAGTTATCGAATAGGGATGGGTCGGATGGTGTTATTGTTGGATATTGGGGTTACGACTTGGATAGCTTGACATTTTGAGATGCACATAAGCGACATTCTAGCGTGTATTGCTGTTAAGTTGGAATTCAAATTATATTGCGTGCTAATATCCATTGTACTCGTGTCTCGTTCCTCATTCCTTTGTGTACATTGCTATCAATCCCATCGTTGAAATCGACCAAAACATCCTAACCATAGTTTCGAATTGCATCATAATAGTCATCAGTCACAAATGTTCTCCATACATCAAATGAGTGCGTTGCACCTGGCACCAACATCATAGTCAACTGGCTGCACGGGATCAACCGTCACAATAGAAGCTGGCTTTGCTGAAGCATCATATTCCTGCACAACGAGTGGTGCTGGCGATGCACTCGTCTCCAGTCCAGGCGTTGGGGTCGATTGAACCGTCACCTCCACCACAATACTATCCTGTGGCGCTGGCGTTGATACCTGAGGAACAGGAGCCGTGTTATTCTCAGTCACTAGACTAGTACCAGCCAAGATGTCGTTACTGCCGTATCCGCTGTTGAGAATGAGTGTAGTGTTCTCTGGTGTACTCGGGACTTCAACTAGAGGAATGTCGCTCGTAATGATCTCGGGCTGGTTGTTCTGAACGAATACCGGATACATGGGTTGCTGCGCTTGGGTCTGAGTTGTGAACAGAGGTGCTGGTTCGGCGGCATAGTCGGGTACTGAGTATGAGATGGTAACCTGCTGCTGAGGCATTTGAGTTGGATCGTAGACATACGGCTGGGTAGGATAGGTCTCTTGCGAAGTAACCTGATATACCGGCTGTTCAGTCAGCTGAATGGGAGGCTCAACGCCGACCTGCTCAGATGTAATGACTGTCTCATAAGATGTTGTCTGCTGAGCCAAAATTGGCTCTTGGGTTGAAGTAGCTTCGAACGTAGTCTGCTGCTGGACTTCAAAACCGGGTTGCTGCTCGTATGTTTGAGTGTACTGAACCTCCTGCTCGAAGGCTGGTTGACCCTCATTAATAGTGTAAGAAACCTCAGTCGTAACACTGAACTGCTCAGGCTGCTGGCCAAAAGCAGGCTGTTGATCAAACGCAGGTTGTTCGAAAGCTGGCTGTTCAGTCTGTACCGAGTACTCAAATGTTGACTGCTGCTCGAAAGCTGGTTGCTGGAACATCGACTGCTGATTATCCTCAAAGGAGAATGACTGCTGAGGCTGTGAGAAAGACGATTGCTGATAGTCGAAGCTTTGCTGGAACTGTCCTTGTTGCTGGTCTTGGAATCCGCTCGAGTCGTCACCTCCAAATCCGAAGTCCCCATCATCGTTGTAACTGTCATCGTACTCGCCATCGCTTCCGGAGCCGATACCACCGAAGCTGTTGACTGTGTTCAACATCCGACCCATTTTTCTCCAATTCTTCTTCTTGCCAAGCTTTCCGACCTGTCGACTTGCCATCTCAACGCCTTGACCAGTGAGCCTTGCCGCATTGACCGTCGCTGAAAGGATGCTATCGCCGACGTTTTGCGGCTGATTTGGTTGACCAGGTCGTGCTTTTCTCACAATGACCTTATTTCCTTGCTTCGTCTGTCGTGGCTGCTGTCCCGGCCGATCCCACGTCGATAATCCAAGTTGTTCGTTGATATAGAACGGCGTCATGTCTGGCGTTCTCAATTCTCTCCAACCGTCAGGCAGAGAGTTGGCAGGCTTCACCCATGAACTGGTCCCCAGTCTCTTGTTGAAGTAAAATGTTCGACCATCAGGTGTCTTGCGCTCATCCCAGCCAGGTGGCAATCCAGAGAATCCAAACAAGGCCGCTGCCGTGGGCTTCAGGTGTGTCTTCAAGCCGGTCGAATTATGAGTGTACCAGAGTCGGCCAGAGACGTTCTTTCGAATAGTCCACATTTGGGTTGTCGCATCTTGAACGGAAGATTGAACTCGCGGGTCGGATTCAGTGGCATAGTAGGATTTATCGTGGCTGTGAGAAGTGTTGACTGCATTGGAGGTGAAGCACCACACACAGAAGTTCGTCGTGATATGCGCTGTGCTGCAGATGAGACAGGTGTAGACCGACACGTTGAGAGGTATCCCTGGGAGTGTTAGCGGCAATAACGGTTCACTCAAACGACACTCTCACCCTTTCGACAATGGTTACACAGCTGAGGTTGCCCAGTAGATGTGCGTCTCAAGTCTGCCGCAGGAGTAGCTTGAACAGCTGGAGTCGGCTGGATCGCTGGAGTATGCTGAGGTGGATGATTCTGCTGAACCGCTGGGATTTGTTGAGCTGTCGGGGCATATTGAGCCGGTTGAGGTTGCTGTGCGCCTGGAGCATGGTGAATCGCTGGACTTTGCTGGGCCGGAACATGTTGAACTGCCGGGGTTTGCTGGCTCACAGGTGGCTGCTGAACTGCGGCAGAAACAACATTTGGCTCCCATCGTGGTGTGCCCGCAACGCTTGGTGTAGCGACTGTAGTGGCGGGCGTTGCGATACCGGCGCTGCTACCGCTGATGCTTCCTGGTCTGCCGTGATCGGCCACAAATGAACCGATGTTGCTGTTGGCAGTGTCAACACGATGGATTTGCGGAGTTGGGCTTGCCGGAGATTGTTGTGGCTGTGCTTGGTGAGTGTTTGACAGAGTCGTTTGAGGAGCGGGGTTTGGTGATGGGTTTGTCGGACTGAAGGGTTGTTGCTGAGGGTGCTGCGCTTGGACATGCTGCTGTGGAAGCTGTTGCTGTTGCTGATATTGCTGTTGCGGGGCTTGTTGATGGTTTTGCTGATACTGAATTGGTTGTTGGTGGAGATAAGGAGGTTGAGGATGAGGTTGGCTTTGCTGTTGCTGCTGCTGGGGAGGATACTGAGCAGGTTGCGCTTGCTGGTGCTGAATTGGTTGGCCTGGGTGTGCTATCGGCTGAGCTTGGTGAATCTGCTGTGGACTTTGTTCGTGATAAACAGGTTGAACCTGTTGCCCAGGATGATATGATTGAGGTCTCTGTTGTTGGACATGTTGCTGCTGCTGCTGCTGCTGCTGCTGGTTGTGAGGAGGATACCCAGCTTGCGGATACTGCTGCTGAGGAGCAGGTCTATGCGGCAGCGAAATGCTCTGCGCTTGTCCTCCAGCCGGCTTCCCAACAGGTTTCCTAGCCACAGACCTCTGATGCATCAAAGGCTGAGGCGTCGTTTGTACAACATTACTCTGAGGCTGTGGAGACGCCATCTCGACTTACACCAGAAAACACAAGGACAAGGACAAGAAATGACAAGACGGGAGACGAACGGGAACCCCGCTTGGCAATGCATTCTATTTATTACTTTTATTCCCCTGTCCATCACAGGACTTTAACAATCGAGACCTGAAAGAATATTTTGTATTTGGTGGTGACTCGTCTTTTCTTTCTACCCCTCTATCTGGTATGTGCAAGGGTCCTGGTTGTAACCTCAGCCGCAAATCTGCAACCATTCACAACGCTTTGTCGTCTACTTCGTGGCGCGCTATGAGGTGCATCTTGCTTTTTAGGGAATAGTTCGAGGCAGATTTGGGTCGAGGGCGTTTTTAGTTGCCGTTGTCTTCTCCGATGTTTGGTGTTTCGAAGCGGCGCTGTTCCGCTGTATTTATCTGCAGCTGACAGCAAGGCTTTGATGCGTACCTTATTCCGAATAAGGTACCTTAGGTAGGTAAGGTAGCCTGTTGAGGAAGCAGACATGAGAGATGCTTTCCTTGGTAGTTCAGCGGCACCTACCTAAAAAAAACCTCTCAAAGTGGCACTTGCCTGGCTTATTTCCTTGTTTGCCATTCAAACCGAAAAATCATCTTTTGCACTCTCCTAGAACTTCATCTATCACCTGTACAAGCATTCATCATTATAGTGCTGCAGCGTATTTCCCATCAACTCTGACGTCTATGTACAACAAGGCTCTACCAATGGTATCCAACACACCATGTGAGAGACGCCGGGGGCTGAGGATCCCAATCAGGTTGAAACAGCCCTCTGGTTCCTCATCCATAGCCTGATCTCTATTCCCCGCATTACAACATTACAATAGACGCCATGTCTGGAATGGAAGGCCTGAGCATCGTTGCAAACGTTATTGCCGTGGTTGACCTGTCTCTCAAAGTCATCTCGTGGTGCTCCAAGTACGCTCAAGACGTGAAAGACTCCAGCGACGGCCGCGCCCGGCTCCTGCAGGCAGCTATCACCTTGCATTATGAGTCCGGAAAAGCCCACGACCTTCTCTCTAGCAAAAGAGGCAATAAACTGAAAGCATCTCAGAAGCTTGCCCAGGCTATGGGAAGCAGTGAGGTTCAGTTACGCGAGCTCGAAACTCTACTCTCGGATAAAGCCAGCTGCTCAAGTCTTAGGTGGCCGCTACGCAAGGAAAAGGTCGAGAGTGCTATTAGAAACATCGAGAATGCAATAAGGACCCTATTAGAAGTCCTTCAGATTGATACGACGTAAGTACATACAGCCTTTCGCTTATACCCTGCATTGAATAGATATCGAAACAATGGGCCAAATACACATAGAAAGATATGAGCGCGATGTTTCCGGACCATGCACCACTGAAAACCCAGTAAGGAAAGTTAATACTGAATGCTGATTATCATGCAGAAGAGTTATTCTTGACATCGACGATAGGACGGAAGCTGGTCAGCGAAGGGCAGCAATAGACCAGTTGCCATACGTTAGTGATGCGGCCTGGGACTCACATGCTGAGGAACATAACGCAACTTGTCTGAAGAACACCCGGATGGATATTCTACAAGATATTAATGACTGGGTCGAAGATACAGCCGATCAGGCGAAAACGGTGTTCTGGCTGAATGGAATGGCGGGAACTGGAAAGTCCACCATTTCACGTACGATTGCTCGCTCTCTATTCGAGACCAAGAGACTCGGTGCATCGTTCTTCTTCAAGCGTGGAGAGACTAACAGAGGGAGCATCTCCAGATTCGTCCCGACAATCGCGCGTCAGCTTGTGGCGAATCAACCAGTCCTCGAGCCTTATATCCATGAGGCAGTCCTCCACGAGCCATCTATTACTAGCAAAGCCGTCAGAGTTCAATTTGAAAGACTCATTATGGAACCTCTTTCTCGATGTCCAAACGATTTCCACACAGACACCCCAATCGCTATCATCGTGGATGCACTGGATGAATGCGAGTCGGATGCTGATATTTATCTTATTATCAACCTATTGTCTAGCACACGAAAGATCCAAAGGCCAAGGCCACGGATATTTGTGACGAGCCGCCCAGACCTCCCCATCCGTTTGGGTTTCAATGATGTACAGGGGACTTATCAAGATCTTATCCTTCACGAGATACCTGCTCAAGTGATAGAACACGATATAACAATATTCTTGGAGCACGAAACAGAGCAGATTAAAAGACGATGGAACCATTCAGTTGCTGAGATACGAAGATTGGCAACCGACTGTCCTGGAAACGAATGCATTCGGCTACTCACAAGAAGGGCAGCACCCCTTTTCATTGTGGCTGCGACCGAATGCCGCTTCATAGCCGATCGAAGGCACGGTAGCCCCGAGGAGCAGCTGCATAGGCTCCTGAATTCGTCAGCTGATAGCACCTCATCTCAAATGGACCGTACTTACGGATCAGTTCTAAGTCAGCTGCTTGGTTCAAATTGTTCCAAGCGCAAGAAGGAAGCGATCATTCACGAGGTCAAACGAATAGTCGGTACAATCATTAACCTCGCTAGCCCACTATCATCATCCGCACTTTCGAGGCTTGTGAAAATCGACCAGAAAACCATTGACACTAGACTGGATTTTCTCCATTCGGTACTTAGCGTCCCTTCCTCTTCAGAAGCACCTATTCGGATGCTTCATGCGTCCTTTCGTGACTATCTAATGGACTTAGACGCCAAAGGAAACCCGTTCTGGATCGATGGGATTATCTCGGCACAAGCAATACTAAGGGACTGCTTCCGGGTAATGGGAAGTCTTAAAGCCGATATTTGTCATTTGGGGTTTCCTGGAACGCCCCGTACAACCTTGAAAGCCGAGTTCATCGACGCATGTATACCTCTTGAGGTTCAATATGCATGCATATACTGGATACACCACCAAGTGGTGGCAGGAGTTGGCCATGGTGATGTCAAACGAATATTCGAATTTCTGGAAGAGCATCTCTTGCACTGGATTGAAGCTTTGAACCTGCTTGGGAGAGCATATCAAATAACTGGGCTCATTAGAAATCTGAGATCTATCCTGGATATCAAGGTAAGGAGTTAAATCGATTAAAGAGTTTTCAAGATTCTAACTTGATGTATCAGTCCGAAAGTGACAAGCAGTTGATCGCCTTCCTTGACGATGCGATTAGATTCGTTGACACGGATATGGAGACCATCAACTTGACACCTCTGCAAATATATTCCTCGGTCTTAGCATTTGCACCCACGAACAGTGTTGTCCAAAAGACATTTAGCGCAGATACCCCGGGATGGATGGAAATTGTGACAGGCAGAAGATCCGACTGGGATCCGCGTCTACGTTCATTCCACAACTATAGCCACCAGAATGAGCACGTCAAACTCAGCCATTCTACCATGTTTTCTCCAGACTCTAAACTTTTGTGTTCCACGTTTGGGGAAAGCTTGAGGATTTGGAGCTGTGATACAGGCGAATGCATCGAGGATCTCAAAACAGACGAAGACCCCCTGATGGCCGTTTCTCCGAATGGAAGATATCTAGCAGCGACTACAACAAATGCGAAATATCGAATACGTCTCCTGTCCCTGGAGTCGGTGGGACATCTTTCTGAGTTGGCACAGGACAAAGCTTTGGGTGCCTTGGCCTTCTCGAAAGATTCTGCGCTCCTGTGGACGTGCTCGATCGATGGAGAGGTGAAAGTCTGGGATGTGGAAACGAGAAAGTGTGTGAGAGAGCTCAAATATCCCGAGAACTGGGCGCAAACGATCAGATACCCTATCAAAATGGACAAAGACCCTTCATGGATTGACGAGGGTCAACTAACCTTTTCGATGAACTACAAACCAGTTTTGCTACTTTCAGAAGGAGAGACTCATGCGCACATTCTGTTTCTTGAAAGTGGTGAAGAAAACCTATCTTTTGATATAGAAATATCTTGCAGTGATGTAAGTGATCCCATTCGTTTCTCACCCGATGGGAAACTATTGGCCGCTCCCTCAGCTCATGGCTCAGTAATTATGATCTGGGATCTCCGGACTCGGGTGTGTCTATGGAAATTGGTCAGATATGATTTCTCTTATACCGAGGATTTGGTGCCTTCAGGTTCTCTCACGGGGCACTTATTGTTCTCACAAGACTCGGGACTTCTAGCGATAGCCTACCGCGATAGAAAGATACTGGTTTGGGATATGCAAAGCGGGGACTGCTCAGCAAAACTTGCTGTCAACTGCTCGACTCACCTACCCGTTATTGCGTTCTCCAGTGACAAGGAATTTCTCCTGATAGCAAATGAGATAGAAGTGGGATTTCGCGACCACATCGAGGCCTGGAACTTGAACAAAGGGTCTCGCATGGCAGCGACCAGATGTCACATGGACAATATTCAATATTTGTTGTTTTCTTCCGACGGGAAGAGTTTCGTTTCAGGGCTATTTGGTGGTGAGATAAAGCTATGGGACTGGCCGAGCTTCCTTGGAGAGTCTCTAGAAGACGCCAGGGAAATGAAATCCCTGGTTCTATCGCCTGATGCATCAATAGCAGCAGCATGTTATGGTGGCAACGAACTGAGAACGTGGGATGCTGTAACGGGCGAGATGCTCCAAGAGCTCACCACTGGGCTCGCACTCTCCAACATATTTTCGCTGTCATTCTCCCCCAATTCTTCATTCATAGCAACAGCAAACACTTCGAATGCTGCAGCAGTATGGAACGCACGCAATGGCCGCTGTGAATGGCAGTTCAGGGGATCCTCCCAAAATATTCAAGTGCAGTTTTCTCCAAACTCACAACGCATAGCAGTAAGTCATGAGGGTCCGGAGTCTGGTTACAGAATCGATGTCTGGAAGCATGCCAGCGGGAGCTTCAGCCTCGAATACACCCGGAACAAAGCTTGGGGCGACTTCTTTATGTTTTCCCAGTGTGGAAGCGTGCTCTTCCTTGGGCATATGTCGGGGAAATGGGGATTTCATTGTGCCGCAGGTAAACTATTGCATGGAATACACATGGACCCAACACAATCAGAAGCACTATCGATGGCAATTTCAGGAGACTCTTCCGTCCTTGCCCTGGGGTTTAGATTCCAGGTTGAGGTCTGGGATCTGGAGTCAATGAGATGCATTAATCGATGGAAGTCTAAATTTGGTGCCAATTTGTCATTCTCTTCAACAGGAACCCTTTTAGCTGGTGGATCAGGTCAAACAACGCGAATCCGGGATTACATAACGGGGGAGGTGGTCGCGGACATTGAATTTGCTGAACAAGACCGGGAGATGCACAGCTTTCTGCCAGACAACTCTGGAATACGCACCAACTACGGAGATATCGTTCTTAGCTCAAGTACAGTCCCCCAACAGCATCTCGCGCCAAAATTCGGACTCAAAGACAGGTGGATCCAGTGGAACGGGCATAATTTGATTAAACTTCCAGTCAATTTGTCAGGGGTTGAGACTGCTGTCACAGGAACGGCTTGCGAACTCACTATTGCTTTTGGGTGTAGCTGGGAGAGGGTCGTTATTCTCAAACTCTCAGAAGACGAAGAGCTACTAAAACTGCTTCCTCTCCTTGAAGAGACTACACATATCGCCTAGTTAGGGAAATGCATGGGTAAAGGTTGGTTATGCTGGAATGAACCTCAATGTCTCTCCTCTTAATACATTTGACGGGTAGCCTATGACCTCGAAAGTTTCAGTCCTGAGATCAACCTAAAAGTGCTTATTTGCTACAATAGCATACATTGCAGAAGCTTAGACTGAAGATCCCCAACAAACTGTATGGAAACTGACGTAACCATGGACAAAGAAAGGTAGGTTATAAAACACTGTTTCCTTCAACAAGCACAAGTTTGTAACGAGACAAGTTGCCTCGCCATGGAGGTGGCAAACGAGGGAGAAAGACCTATATAAGCATTTCAATGACCACTCAACAGCAGGTCGACCATAAAGGGTGTGTTGTCGATGCAAGCGAGCACACGACTGGCTTCTGCTTCTACCACCCAGCCTATTAGGCTTCAGAGAGTGATTGTTGGACTTCTACGCCAGTTACCTCTAATACTTAATAATTATGTATGCATCGACATCGTTGTATATGCTGAGAAGCTGGATACACCAGATGGAGAAGACGACAACTTATTAAGAAACATTACTGATAATAACATATGATGAATACTTCACGATAGTCCTAGATTCCTATATGTAGCTTAATTAAAAAGAAGAATTAGAACGCCTAACATGCTTGCCTTGATCATGTGAGAACGATGAGTCTCCATGCCAATAATGAAGAGCCTCTTAGTATCCCAGACTGGCACAGCTATTCTTCACTCGCCGTCTATTTCTTTCGGCAACGCACCTTTAGCCAAGTCAATCCCAAACAGGATCCCATGCTTAATGATCACTAGTATACTCAATACACTCCCTCGTAACCCTTGTCTTCCCCGAAACAGCAGTTCCATCAACCCCAACCAAATTCTCACTCAACCAACATAGCTCCAGTCTTACACGGCGCCTTCTATGCCTTCCCTATCCAGCCCAACTCATTGATATATCGCCACAAAATCCCATTTCCAGGAATCCCTCCTTGTCAGCTCATGGTGCTTTCCCGGTTTTGAGGTGAGTCTTATGGGGATAAGTGCTGGCGACAATGTTGACTGCCACTCCAGCAAAGTACTCTTCTCCCTTCCTTGGAACCCCTTTGCTACTTCCATTATTCGCAAACCGTCTCTTAATGCACGCTCCCAATCTACGAGAGTCTTTATTCGCTTTTTTCGCATGCCCGTCCAATATGCTTGCATTTCGTAGCTTGTAACGTATGGCATCTTTGACGAGCTTGTGTATCTCATAAATGCGTTCATTATTGCCGAGATGGTGCTCTATTAGGAAGGAGAAGTTCTTGAGTCGACGTATTGCTTCTCTCTTCTTACTCTCAAACATGTCTTCCATCGGCTTTGTTTCTCCATGCGCAGCAGCAGCATCCAATAACCGCTCAGTAATCTCCTGTTTATCCATGTAGGCAAGGATGTGTAGAATTTTGTATGCCAACTCGTTCTCTTGGCGAATGAGATGAACCGAAGAACTCCAAGTCTCAAGAATGCTGTTGGAACTGTTGTGTAACCTATATCTGTCGAACTCGGGTTCTTTCGAGATGCGCCAACGTGTTTCCTCTTCTTTCAAGTCATTAAGATACTGGCTGACGGACGTCTCTGTTCTTCGCATGTATGCCCCAGCTTGCGAAATAGCAAGCGGCAGAAACCGTAGCTCTTCAAGTAACAGAGTAGCATCATCTGGCTCATCATCACCTATTGATTGAGGCATTGTCGACTCAAGAAGTGCCTTGCTTTCATCAAAAGTCATCCTTGAGACAGCTACACCTCTCCATACGCCTACAAGACTCCCAACAATTGCTTCGTCACGGCTGATCCACAAAATAGTGCCATTTGGGCCTTTCGGGATGTAATTTATCATCTTGCTGGTGTTTCTTGCTGCTAAACCGACGCCAAGTAAAGACAAGTCGTCGGCATTGTCGATGATAAGTAGCCATCTAGGTAACGATTCAATTCTATGTCGGACGTTTTGTAGAAGCTCAGGCACAGAACCTTGAGCGTTCATGCCCAGAACGCTTGCAATTGAGCCATAATCTTGTGCAAAGGTCGCCTCGCTATTTGCATGAACCCAAAAGACGGAGCTTTGTCTTTTACTGTATCGACTATATGCGAAATCCAGAGCGATTTGCGTCTTGCTGTCAATTTGATGTGAGTGACGTTCTTGTGACAATCTCAGTAGGCTTACCCAGATCCTTCGAGGCCCCAAAGAGCGGCGCTTCGAAAGTCGTCGGAATTCTTTGGTAGAAGTTCCTCAAGTTTGGATAATATTTCAGGCCGCGTAACAAAATCTTCATGTTTCTCATAGGGAAACAGAAAGAACGGCCTCGGCTCAAAACGTTGATTGAAGTTGAAGGTTTGGTGAGCGTTGCCTGTAGCACTGATCCCTGTCACAACGTTGCTCCCGTAGACAGGGTCGTCAAATCTTGGGCCAGCCATTTTTTTCAGTATAAGATGATGTCTGAGATGATCAAGATGTTTTTACTGCAAGATATCGTGAGACAAATTCGCGTGTCGAGTTCCATATCCCTCAAGGACGATCAGATCAGGTCGTGGCCAATCGACGTGATCACCTTGCCGCCCAAGGCCCTGGTCAGGATCCGTAAATCGAGCCTGGATGAAACACTATCATGCTTCTCGATCTTGTCCATTTCGCAGGCGCTTAAGGCTTCTTTTCTCCTCAACTCGACAGAAACCCTGTACTTTTTTTTCGGTATGCAAATCCGTGGTTGTGAGATCCAATGATCGCTCCACCAAAAAGCCGCAATGACTTCCTAATTGGCATCATCTGTGCCCTTCCTCTTGAGTATGAGGCAGTTGGCCATGTTGTCGACGAGTTTTGGGAAATCAAGCTTGGGAGAGCGGTCGGCGACACAAACTCATACTCATTCGGCCGCATCGGAGATGACAATATTGTTCTTGTCATGTCAGGCATGGGTAAGGCCAATGCTGCGAGTACGGCAGCGAGCCTTCACATCAGCTTTCCGAACCTCGAACTTGTTCTGGTAACTGGGATCTGCGGTGGTGTTCCGACGTCTGATTCGAGTGCGGAACTTTTGCTGGGCGATGTTGTAATCAGCAAGGCTGTCGTTGAGTACGACCTTTTCCCAGGCAAACTTAGGAGCAAAAGCACCATCGATGATCGGTTAGCAAGACCGACGAGACATGTACGCAGTTTCGTTGCTCGTTTCGAGACAAACAGACTCCGCGACGCGCTTGAAGACAGGTCAGCTCTCATCTTGGAAGAGCTTCAATCACGAGCCGGGGTGGAGGGCCAGGATTCGATCTATCAATATCCTGGGGCAGACAAGGACTGTCTATTTATTCCCTCATATCGACACAGGCACCAATCGGACTGTGATATTTGCACATCTGACTCTAAAGAGGTGTGCGACGCAAGTCGCAAGATTTCGTGCTCCGAGCTTGGATGTGATGAGGAACAGCTTCTTGCCCGAAAGCGTCTCGACCAGAATCGTAAACTCCAGAAGGATGGTCGCGAGAAAGAGGCTCAAGCCCCATTCGTGTTTGTTGGCCATTTCGGTTCGGGAGACACTGTCCTCAAATCAGGCGAAGAACGCGATAGGCTTGCACGAGCTCATGATATCATCGCATTTGAGATGGAGGGTGCTGGCGTCTGGGAAGAGATACCGTGTATTATCGTTAAGGGCGTATGTGACTACGCCGATAGCCATAAGAACAAGGGATGGCAGAACTTTGCGGCTGCAACGGCGGCAGCGGTGACGAAGGCTCTCATTGAAGAGTATCCCAAGACTGATAAACCCAGAAAGCAAATTGATGATAGCAGCAGAGCTGAGAGCGAGGAAAGTAGTGAAGTGGGCAGGGATGCGCCAGTATTTTATGCCGATGTGTCAAAGTGCAATATTTTCACTGGATTTCATTCAAGTGGTGGAACGCAGGTTATCAAATTTGGATGAAGGTGAAGGTCTAGGAAACAGTGGAAAGAGGGGGAATGGGAGGCACGGTTGATTCACCACATGATGTCACAGTAGGCAAGGACTCAAGATGTAAGAATGAGTAATGATACTCAAAACGCTTCATAGGATTCATAACTATATATATAAGTGCCATTTATGACACAGCTAAACCATTTCATATTTTGTATCCGATTCATTTAAGCTTCCTGCTTTCGCTGGTGCTCGAGCTCAATGCCAGTGGCGTGGCTCTCCTCAGCATATCGCTGCTTCTCGTCACGAGCCTGATCAAGCTCCTCGGCGTTCTTGTTACCGTGAAGACCGATCTTGTACCAGGGAAGCTCGAAGAGCTCATCCATGCTCTCGAGGCTTCGTCCACTGGTCTCAGGAACGGAGAACCAGACCCAGACACCACCGACGAAGGTAACAGCGGCAAAGCACCAGAAGGTTCCCTTGGGGGAGATACCGCCCTCAGAAACAGACAGAAGCATGTTGGGGACAGCGCGAGAGTTTCCGTACTGGTTGGCGAAGTGAAGAGTCATAGCCCAAGATGTAGCGAGGGCACGAATGCGCAGAGGGAACAGTTCGGCGGTCAGGAGGTACTGCATAGAGTTCCAGCCGAGAGCCCAACCGAAACCAGAGACGTAGATCATGGCAATGGCGCCGCGAGAAGCACCCTTGTCGCTCTCGGGGGAGAACAAAGTCCTCGACGACACCGAGCTGGGGAATCTTGGTGAGGGAAGGCAGCGACGTAGATCATGGCCAATGATCTGAAAGAGTAATACCGAATGAGAAGAAGCGCGCTTTTCGGCCTGATGACTATCGACGAGAGCAAGAGAGCCGCAAGAGTAACAAGCCGCGAATGAAGCTTGACCGATAACCGAAGACAGCGGTGACGAGAAGACCTTCCTGCTTTGCCAACAATGCCCATGATCTTGAACAGATCGGGAGCATAAAGGGTGATGGAACCAGCGCCGGACCACTGAGAGAGGACCTGAACCATAGAGGACATGTAGAGACGGTACAAGTTGCTAGGAACAAGGATCAACTCCTTGACCTTGCCAAGGAAGCCAACACCCTTGGTAGCCTCGAGCTCATGGTCAAGAGCAGCCTGGATCTCGGTGATCTGGTGGACGATGTACTCTCCGTCAGCGGGCTGCTGTCGGAGACGGCCAAGCACACGGGCGGCTTCGTCGGGGCGGCCTTCCTTGACGAGATAGCGGGGAGACTCGGACTGGAAGAAGCTGAGGATGAAGATGATGCCGGACATCATGATGTGAAGACTGGTGGGGACGAGCCATTGGTTGTGAGAGTCGTCGGGGAGGTTGAGATGGCAGCCGTAATTTGTGAAGTAAGCGAGAACGATACCGATGTAGACAGCACCCTGATCTGTTAGATGATGTATATGTAAAGGGTGAGCGGAGTAAACTTACAGTGAACATGCAAGAGCAGAGACCTCGAACAGCAGCGGGGGCAATCTCAGCGATGTAGACAGGTCCAACGACAGGAGTCTGACCGACACCAAGACCACAGATGAAGCGACCAGCATAGATAGCACCAAGGTTTCCGTTGACACCACCGATCATGAAGATAACAATACCAACAGCCCAAAGTGTGCAAAGAACACGAGTAGCCCAGATACGACCAATACGATCACAGATCAAGAAAGCACTACACCAGTCAGCACCCAAATTCCCCATCATTAGCAAGGGACGACTTACATCAGAGCACCACCAACAGAACCGATTTGAACCATAGCAGAGACATTGGCCTTGATATTAGCCTGCTCAACGGAAGAATAAGAATCATAATGAATAGTCTCCTGGAAGTCCTTGCTGTTGAACGATCCAGAAATGAGACCCTCGTCAATACCTCGCGCAGCACCGAGCAGAGCAAACGACACAACGGCAAACCAAAGACGCCAGTTGAAAGCGCCCGCTGGTTCGCCCAGGTCCTTCAGCTTGAAGATGTTGACGGGTTTCTTGACGCCTCCAGCCATGATGAAGTTGCCCTTGGTCCTTAGGTAAGAGATATAAGGGTAAAAAAGAAAGATGGACAGAAGTGCCTGGGTTAGAAAAAGGGAGAGACAAGAGGAATCCGGGGATCCTTTTATACAAATTGCAATACTGGTTTCCCCACGAGATTTGCAAGTTGATCTGGTTCACCCCGCTCTTCTCTCCGGACTTCGTTACACCGAACCCAACACTAAACTTCTTTCCCCAACCCTCAAATAAACAACATGATGATCCCTCCGTTCACTAACCATCCTCGAAAATGTCATCCAATAGCGGAGTCTCCATCGTTTTGGGCACTAGAACGTTACAGCGGCCCGTGGAGAAACCTCTCACCAGGAAAAAGAAATATGGGGGGGTCTGCAAAGGCCGTTAGCCCTCTTCTTTTGTTCGCGAGGTCCCCCCCCCCCCCCCCCCTCACGTTCAGAAAAGGGAAAGTCTGACATCAATTATCACGGCAATGGCTTTTTCAGTTGTTACTATGTTAGGGCGCGTGGGATGCCCAGCCGCTACCGGCAAGTTTACCACGTTTTTCGCCAAGGGCCAAGGTTTTGCCAATGCAAATCGTCCCGGCTGGGCAGTGACTTCGATTGGAGGCGGGAATAGCAGAGAGCTCTTGTTCCCCAATACCAAGAGAATTCTTCAACTACATCAACGACTCAGTGGATGGTTCTGTCAAAATAACTGCCGTTGCATTGGAAACTTTTAGTGACATTGCTTAAAGAATGGGCCAGGTCCAGAATCTCTCCGCAATCATGCCACGGCCACGGAGAAAGCAGAGACGATCACTCCGCATTCCCCCGCAGGTTTTGCATCTCACTGTGAGATCTTCAGAATAAGCATACAAACAAAGTGTAAAGTTTAGCTTAAAGCAAATAAAGCTAGAGGCCGGGCCACCCCTGAGACTCAGGGATCATCCAGTTCTGGGTTGTCTTTAGTAAAAGATTCGGACCGGTTCTTTTTCTACGACCGATAGACTCCACTGGCAAGGAGCATATTCCTCTATTCAGACTCGTTCGTGTGGGTTGGGCGGTTGTTGGTCGAGTAATTGGTCGAGTCAGGATGACATTAACTGCATTCTAGATGGCCGGAGCGATACCCACTACCTCCAGGCTGCCAGATAAACTACCTGAATACCCCAGGAGCCCCGTCTAATACGGTGAGCAGACCCCAGAACTTATCCTCGCTTGCAATGTCAGCTCGTCTCGTCTTTCGCTTCGCCTTCCCCAATATGGCTATGCGGAGGCGATATGGACCTCAACTGCCCCATGAGGATTTGGAGCTGCTGATGATAAAGAATTTGCGTGATGCGGAGATGACACGATGCCAAGGTGAATAATTGGGGATTTCTTTTTTCTTGATGGATTGTTCTTACGTCCAGTATCGACCCCAGATCTTGTACTCATCTCGTGAACCACGGAACTGAAACTGCACCTCCGTAATGTCTTGGAAACCCTCCTTCATCTGTGGCGGTTTGAACCTGCTCGCGAAACCTGTAAATGCCATCTTGGGTAAGATCTGTCTTGACTCAGGATTCAATGTCGTGTTTAGCGCCCGCACAGCGTTGTTGTGTTCACAGACTTGGAGAGGAGTTTTGAACCACACACAACGGATAGAGATGCCGAATTTCTTGGCAAGCTCTACCCAAATAGTCCTGGTCTCTGGATCGGCATTGGTATTATCTGCAAAGGGACCAGGTTAGCGCGCCAGGATGGGGTAGTGGTGTGGGAATGGGGTAGCCCTGGGGTAGCAAAATTTGGAGAAAAACGCACCTATGGCAATGGGCTTACCCGCTTGGAGATGCTCCCTCGCTGCCTGCACGCACTTGTCGCGTGTCTTGAGCTGGTCCTGGTTGATGCGCTCGTACCCCAGAGGCTTGAGGGATTTCCAGTAAAACGTGGATTTGCCAGCCCCGGGTGGCCCACAGAATAAGATGATGTCCTTGTCGTTAGTCCTGTCAAAGGTCACCACGGAGTTCCCCGATTCAGCATCGTCGACGAAGGGATGCTCGGACAAGTCGAATTCACGAGCGAAACTCCGAGGCTTATGGCCGAGAAAGAACTCCTCCGGCGTCTGATACTGGATTCCGACGTTGTGGGCAAAGTTTCTGTCCGAACAGCTAAAGTCTTTAGCTGCGGCCGCAACTCCGTCTGGACCTTTCCCCAACGTTGCTGTGCGACCCCCTGCATCGCCGACAAATACGCTGTTCCCCAGATCTATCTCGGATTCCGAGATGTCGTAGTCGTCGCAGAGTTCCTTCCACATGCCTGTTCTCGGTTTTCGATATATATCATGCTCGGTCGCCGCGTAGACGCATGTCGGAAGGTTCAAACTATTGAGGACGGCGCTGCATTTCTGTTTAAATTCGGTAACTCGTTTCTGCGCATTGGCTTTTGGTGCTTTGGACTTGGGGTCGAAGTGTAGCGTTAACCCTGCCTGGTTCGATAAGATGACGACTCGATATCCATCTTGATACAGCTCTCGAAGTTTGGCGGGGACCGAGATGTCCCACCATTTCCAATCTGTCCCGCTACCTGCATGTTTCTTGCCTGAGGCTGTCGAGATGAGTGTCGAGTCAAGATCAAAAGCAGCTATCTTCCTCCTCTTTATTGTTTCATCTTCCTTGACACCATCGAATCGGCCGACCAGGAGAGTCGCAGGGGTATCGTCGTTAGGACTTCGCTCAGACCAGACAGTAGGATCCTTTAGGTTTTTGCGATGCTGGAGTAAAGAAGTTTGCTACAGCGGTCTCTAGGTAGGTCATGTTAGCTAGTCATCCAACGATAGCATGCTGCGGCATGGAAATAACGCTGCTTCTGGGATTGCGCACTCACTGGTTGTGCCGCTTTGAAGTTTGCGCTTGAGGGGCGGCGGAGAAACAGGAGCATCAGAGGCTTTGCGCTTGGGTAGGTTGCTTGAAGGCATTTTGGCGCTGGCCAAAGCGGTTGCATCTGGTCGTGTTGTGATATGTCGTTGTTGTTGTTGAGGGACATTGAAATGCCGAGGCGTTAGTCGGGTTCAGCAGCCAACCACGCAAGCCACGCCAAGCCAGCTAAATGCAAGCACTTAACCTACAGTCTTGCAGTTGACACGGAAAATCAGAACAAATACTCGCAATTTCGGATAACTGAAGTTAAAAATGTATACAATAAATTTATTTCACTATGATTTTCACAGTTTTGAAGCTTCTGCACTCCTTATCCGTTCGGTGATGCATCATATCTTGTTAAATGAAACGGTTGGACCCTGAATTTAGACGCGCAAATAGCTTGGATTTAGTGCTAACGCGTGAAGAGTCGCGAAGTCACGTGCCCTCGAGCAAAGTTAAGCTTGAGCTTCAAGCTCTGGTGGGGTATCTTGAATGCAACATTCATCAACAGTCAAAGTTACATTCCGCCTGAACACATCACATGGCATCATCTCAGTAACATACTAGCCTTAGTATAATACTTGGAACAGAACACACAGCAACCGTTTGAACCTGACGAACCAACTGGCGTCAATTGACAAGTAGTCAAAGACATACCCCCTCACCCGCTTCGTGGACCAACTTGTCTCTGAAGCATCAACCTCTAACCACGATCATCGTCGCAATACCAACATAAACTAAGAAGACAACACAAAAATCATATTCAATACAATTGGCGACAAAAGTCTTTCTTCGCTCCCGCCAAAATGCACGAGATCTTCCTCACAGCCCTCATCGAGGACAAAGACTTCACCTCGGCATGTGCCGTCCTAGGCGGTCTCACGAACATGGACCCATGGGAATCAATTCAGCGCGTTCTCTACTTTCAAGGTCCCCAGCGTCCCATGGGC
>NC_030992.1:758560-787068 GCF_000149955.1 Fusarium oxysporum f. sp. lycopersici 4287
CGCCGATGGATCTTGATGCGACACAGGGTATCTTGAGGTGGACGGATTTTCCTGATCCGCCGCGTGGACAGCCTTTGCTTACCCAGCGCAAGAAGGTTGAGCTTTGGGATCAGAAGAAATTACCTTCAATCATGCGCGACAACACCACACGTAAGAAGACTCGCCCGCTTGGCTCAATTAACACTGACATAGCCCAGATTCAAGACGGAAACAATTGAAGAGGTCTACCGCTTCTACAGAGATGACATCGAGTTCTGTCTAACACGCCACTACTTCCTCCAACCTCTAGAACACTACACCCCCATGGAAACAAAACAGCAAGCAACCATCCCAATGGGCAGTCTACCGCCTTGGGAGTCTCTCACTCCAGTGGATCAGCAGAAACGATGGTTTCTCCAGGTCAAGGCACATGTTGTCCAGGATAACAAACCGGACGAGATTCGCAAGGCTCAAGATCAACTACTAGCTGTGCGAAGAGAGCTTGATGGAGTTTTCGAGTTCCGGGGTATTGATCGCAAGGTTCACGATACCAGGGTTATGCAACAGATGCAGGGGGTTCAGCAGTTGCCGCAGAAGTTTACGGTTGGGAAGTAGAATGTCCACAAGCAGAAGAAGCCGCGCGTGCGGTATTGAAGATTGCCCACTTCCCGCATGTTGACGGGGCACTGATTGCATCTGGGGTAGAGAACATGGAGCACGTGGCATCCGATGATGTCTAACTCAATTAATAGATGATACCCGGTATGATAGACGTTCGGTAGCCGAACCATCACTACTTTCCGATCGCATCAAGCCTTTCATGCGCTATATCCCAAACCCATTCATTCGTGATCATCTCCCATGCTTTCATCCAGCTCCATTTTGTGAACTACGCACGCTTCATTTGTTCTTCCACGCCTGATCCGCATCTACACAAGTTAGCATAATCCCTCATCAACTCCACGCATACTCACCCTCATGAACGACAGGACTAGGAATATTCTTCCTAGCCTCCTTCTTAACCCTCCAATCCGTCCCAAACTTCCTATCCCTCTCCCCCACATTCTTCTCAAAGTCAAACTGTCCATCCGCCGTAAAACTCGTCATAAGCTTCGGCTCCCCCAACGGCAGCGTATCACCACGATCCGTCTGCCACAAATGATACACCTTTCCGTATAGCTGCACAACTTGGTCCATCTCGTAGTTCTCAGCTACTTGCCATGCACTCTCGGGCACCGCGCGGTTCGGCATTATGAGCATTCCTGATTTCACTTCGTAGACGTGTGAATGCCAGAGTTTGCGCTCTTCTTTGTCGAGGGTTTCGTAGAGTTTGGGGGTTATCATGTATTCGATTCCGATGAGGCGCGCGTTGGGCTCGTCAGAGTCGTAGAGGAGACATTGGCGAACGTCCTCGTCTGCTGGGGTTAGTGATTGAATCGGGGTGATTGTAAGGGACGTACTTAGATGGGCGCAGTAGTGGTTTGTTTCAACAAAGCGAGAGGGATCATCGGCGTATGCGTGAAAGGCGTTGAGATGAGCGCAGATATGCTTCACAGGTCGAAACTCCTACCATCGAATGAGCTGAAGTTCTTCAATTCTCTCTAGAGGTAACTTACCTGTGTCACAGCAGCACCAGCAGTGAGGACCTCATTCTTCGCCGAAAGAGGCTTTCCCATGCCCTCATTCGTAACAGGAATTTTCTTTTCTTCAGCCATCTCGAATGTCGTCAAGTTAAGATTTTGCGATCGTCAGATCTGAGATTGCGACGTTTAACGGTTCATATAAAGCCAATGGAGATTACGTCATAGACATATGAACTCACTCGACACAAAAGATGTTTAATTGGGAGCTTTTGCGGTACGTAAATATGAGATTCTTGGAGGTTCATTGTGATTTGTTGAAGCGTCAGTATGACGAGGTGATGACCTTCCGATGTAGGCTCGGCGCCGATGATCCACTTTCTCGGTCGGGCATTGCGGGGGCTAGTCCGGCGACCGGAGGTTACCCTGAAGCCGCGCATACGATCCTGATATCTTTTTCTTTCTTGTTAGTATAGACATGTAAGAACACGAACTTGATACAACATGGTCTATTTTCACATCTCAGATTATTGATGCCTTTTGTTTCTTTTAGAATGAGGTTCATTCCACAAGAAGCCGACCGTTTGTCGTCACCTCACATCTCACTCAAACCATCGAAAGGGGAACCAACTAATCGGTTTCAGACGCCAATTTATTGATCTAGTCTAAAACATCTCAATGGGAGGTATCTACTCTACTATCACAAGAAGTTTGCCCGCAGCAAGAAATCTCAATAGCAACAATCCTCTACCAGTAGTCCTCCAAATCTGTCCCACTTGGTCCAAAGTATTCAGGATACTCTTGTCCAATCTCAATCACAAACTCCAAAACTCAAGATCTAGTTACTCACAAGCTTACTTCTTGCGGCCGAAACGTCGCTTGCGCTCCTCAAGCTCCTGCTCTTCCTTCTCGCGACGAGTGTCCTCATCAGTCCAAGGACGAGCCTGCTTATAGTAGAAGTCGTTGATCGCGTCTTCACGATCACGCTCATCCTCGATGGCTAGGATCTGGCTGTAAGTATCCTGGATAGTCTCGACCATAGGAGCTTGAGAGTTAGTGTCCAGACCACCGAAACCCTCAACGCCAGCTTCCTCGTGGGGGATCATGCCAAGATCGGTAGGGTTATGAGTGAACTCACTCGCCTCATAGGTAATTATGCCAGAACCGGTAGGGCTAAGAGCGAAATCAGTCGCCTCAGGGTTGTCCATACCAGGGCCGGTGGGGCTGGGAGTAAACTCACTCGCCTCAGGGTTGAATGTGGTGATGGAGCAACGGTGAGGGGGAGTAGGGGTGGGAGCCTCGTTGGGAGATGGGCTGAGCATCTCGCCCAGGGAGCTGATGCGCTGGGGACGATAAATAGCAACAGCCTGCGAGTTGTAGGGGGTAAGAGGCTGAACAAATTCGGGGTTGTTAGTGTCAGCATAGTGAGCGACCATGGGTTGGTAGGGGTGAACACCGACAGCCTGAGCACGAGGGTCAATAGACTCAGCATGGTAGTAGACGATAGGCTGAGCTGGATGAGGGCCGATAGGCTCAGGAAGACCAGGCACGATTGGTTTGGGGTGGTAAGGGGTAATGGGCTGAACAAAGCCAGGGCTGGGGGGATTCATCGCATGATGAGGTGTCATACGAAGTCGAGTCAAGGGGTCGACAGGCTGAAGATGCTCATGGCCGACAGACTGAGGGAGAGGGGGGTTGATACCCTGGTACAGAGTGCTGTAGCCCTGGAAGGGTGAAGATGTCGGGCCAGCTGGAACTGGAGGAGTGCTAATACCACGAAGGTAGAGCATGGGGGGCTGAGGAGCCTTTGGGGAAGTGACCTCAGGCTTGCCATCACCCTGAGTCTTCTCACCGGGGAACTCACCAGCGTCCTTGGGCTCGAGAATATCAGCTGGGCAGTGATAAACACTAGCCTCGGTGTTATCGTCCTCCTTGGATTCAGCAGGATCAGCAGGACAGATGAATCCGCCAAGAAGACGGACATGTCCAGGAGGGACATCATCGCAAGGGGGAATAATGGAGGGCTTGAGACCGACGGGAAGGTTGGAGTGATAGGAATCCATGTCGGTATCTTCAGACTGGGAAGAGCTGAGAGACGGAGGAGTGACTACCTGACGCATAAGAGGGTTAGTCTTGGTAAGACTAGGTGTCTCAGGGTGAATGCTGTCGTCGGGAACAAGGTCGTCACCCTTGAGGATAGAAAAACGACGAGACATGGTGAAAGTAGTCACGAGACCCTTAGGGTTGTTGATGACGTTGATGATAGTGTTGGTTAATCGCTGTCGAGATGGAAGAAGGATGAAGAAGAGATGGGATGAAGTTGAGATGTGAGTTGCTCGAAAGCTGGTGAGGAAGGGAAGAAGAAGAAGATTAGGATGAGAGACTAAAGATGAGATTATAAAGGATAGATTCTGTAATTCACTGACAGCGCTCGAGATGTTCGACCACCACTGTCGGAGGGACTGCGCAGCTGTAAATGGGGAATGCATCAGTCGCCAGTGCACTCATTTCTGTTCAAATGGAAGCCTAGAGTTGCCTCCTATCCTCATGACAGTGGCACTTATATCCCTTTCAATTCATTGGGCCTCTCGAGAAGGACGAGTCTACAGTCCGTTGAAAGTCATCGAACAATATCGCTGTGTCGCCTGCAGTGGCAGGTCATCGAGGTTAGTCTTATGAATGGCACATATCGTGGGTGAACATGGAAAGTCTTCGAAGTGAAGCTCGTTAGTATGCAATATGTCGATAGAAATGTTATTCTCATTGAGATAGATAGAAGATTGATGACCTGGAAGTTGACATCGTCAAGTTGATCCAGGCCCTGGGACGATTGACCAAGTCTCCCCCGTAAACACCAACGATCCATCTTGTCTCAATTTCTCTGGGTCAAGATAAATCTTCACTTCAACATTCGTCTTATCAACATTCGATACTCTTGCTATCAGATAAACCGTAGGCGACGTCGCTGGTGAAAGAGTCGTATTAGAATTCTCCTGCATCTGCGCAGCCCATCAGTTAATTTCCAAAAAGAAACGCTGAACGAAAGCTGCGACCACTTACCCTTTGATACTGTCTCTTACTCATGTAAAACGGTGTTCGGCTATGTCCCGTTGTAGACTTGACTTCAATCAAGAACAAAGGCTTTTTGTTCTGCCAAGCTGTTTTGTCGAGGTAGCCTTTGTCCACCAAGTGATTCGTCAATACCCGCTTTCGGTCAAAGTACACAATGTCGGCGGTTTCTTGGGCGGTCCAGGGGAGCATGTCTGAGTAGTCGGGATGAATGGTGACGAACTTTCGCATTTGGCTTTGCCAGTTGTCGCGACTGAAGCGAGGTAGTGGTGGATCCATGTTGCGAAGAAGTTCAAAGACCTGTAGACTTGTAAGTATTGTATGTTGGAGAAATAAGTAGTGGTAACTTACATATAGTTCACCGAGAGCTCCTATTCGCATGTCTCGTTCAGGAAGGCCATGTGACCGGAATCGTCGTGATAGCTCAATCTCTTCTTCATCTACTTCTGGTAGTGCACCGAAAAGCCCCGACATGTCATAAGCGCCCTTACTAGGAAGCGTTGCTGTGTTTGCTGCAGAAATGACATTACTGACTAGTCTCAGATACTCTTCTTCGTCTTCGATGGTAGGATGTTGGGATGCTTCGCCAAAGCTCTGGAATAGGAATGCTGAGCTGGGCTGCGCTGTAGGGGAAGAGCCAAAGACAAAGGTTGGCTGTGGCTGGCTTGCTGATCTTGGCGTCGACTGTAAAGACTCATGCCTGCCCACGTTCCGATGAACATTTGATGATGTTCGCCTATTTTGGCGGAAGTATTCGGCCGTGGACGAAGTTGGGGTGAACAGTCGTCGTCCAGTGATGGATGAGTTTGAAGTCGCAGGACTTCGCTGTCGAACAGGGAGATCTGATAGCCTCGGAGGAGATCTCAAGTTGTCGAATGTTTGAAGCATGGAGTCTTCGTCGCTCGATATATCATCTTCGTGAATCTCCGGTTGGGCCAGAAATCGAGCAATGGGGTCTTCCTCCGCCTCGTGGGAGCCAGTTTCATCGTTTGTCTCCAGCGCTTCATGATACACAGTGGCATCATGTACGTCCTCCTCTTCGGTATCGACATGACCTACTTCGGTGACTTCCCCAGCCTCGTCCTCAGTCGCTTGGCCGTCCCTGTCTTGAGGGATGTCCACCTCGACAACACCCTCCGCCTCCAGAATCTGCGCCATGTTGATGAGAGGTGCATTCAAAACCGCACTTACGATCTGAATAGCTTTGGAGCCAGCATGTTTGACTTGTAAAGTAACAGGGTCTGTCATCATCCATTCTAGGAACCGTCTTGGAAGAGTCGAAAAGTAACAGAATCCTTGGGTCTTGGGATCACGTGGCACGTATATCTTGAGGCTGCTGTCGTCTTCGCGTATGTGAAGCTCACTCCTATCTTGTACATGCACCAGACCATGGCCATCCTGTGACAAATGGAGTTCGGAGGAGATGCCATCCGTTTCGTAGACCTCTGCACCCATGAGGGTCCAATAAAGCTCCGAGCTGTCCTCTGAAGTCCGAGGACTGTTAAAATGCACCGCGATTCTGTAGAAGCAATTAACAGCTATCCGTGGCGTCTTTAGCCTGCGACTTACCTGAACAGACCATCTGCCTTTTGCCTGAACTCCCTGTCCCGATACTGTAACTTGTCCATGAGCCCGCCCGCCACAGTAGAGATCTCTCGTACAGAGGTAGACAAATATCGCGACTCCAGGTCGAGCCATGAAAGGAATGGCCGCAAGCGACGAACTTCGTCCAACGTAAAGTCAAGCATCTTGGCCTGAGGAGCGAAGATATCGCCCAGAGCCTTTCGGTCGGCAATAGCGAATTGTGTCCTACCAGACTGTAACTTCACTGACTTATTTGGATACCTCACAGGAAAGACCGTTCCTCGAAAGATAGGTTCTTCATCTGGTGGATCAGCTGTTGTGTCAAGTAGAGAATTGAGCGCCCAGATGGTTTCCTTGACAGCAGCGACTGATGGTGGTGGCACTCTGCTGCCCATCTCCTTGAGTTCGTCGTAGGCCATGTCCAGCGTAAGTTCTTGCACACCGAGGAAACTGACGAAGAAATCTTCCAGATCGGGGTAAAGGTCGTTGAGAGCTACTCTGCCTCGGATTTGTGTAGCGCTCGACCATAGGCATTCACCGACTGTGTACCAGCGGCTTACGTTGCCGATATTGAAGTAGATCAATGGCTCTTCAGCGAAAGTTTTTCTAGATATCTGTCAGCTGAAAGTGTGAAAAGGGAGAGAGTTTGTACCTGAGCTTTGTAGTATCAACTTCCATCATGCCGAACCTTTCAGAGTCCAAAGAGCTGTACAGGTCATTAATCCAGTCAAAGTCCTCACTCTTCAGGTCCTTCAGTCTCCGCATCTCATTCAGGTAATCCTCCCACGAAGAGTCTTTGACCCCGAGCGCTGTCTTGAAGAATTGTCGCAAGACGTCGAGATCTTCTTCTGAGCGATGGAAAACGGTTCGGTAGAGGTGGGCGAGGGGGTATGCCGTCTGCATGTCTTCTCGGGCGTTCCACAAGCATCTGTCGGAGGATGTCCACATCGCTGGACTCGAGTCGTGTGCGGGAATGTATATCAGGTTTCCGTCATTAATCGCTTGCCTGCGTACGTTAGTAAGTCGTAGATCGAGATACCAAATACGTGAAAACGAACCTTGCTTCCGCCTGCGCGTCGAGGAAGCTCTCAGCTTCCCGACACCGGGCATGAATGACTTCGTAGAGATCTAACAACCTCGTATTCCGACGCACTCCAGCCGCAGCATTACTGTACCGGATAGTTCTCAGAATGGCTAGATAGAACTGGAGATCATCAGTACACCCAACCCCAAGATCATCAACCAAGAAACCCCATTTGGAACGATACGTGCTCGAAGTAATCGGTTCACCCAAATCCAGAAACACAAAACCTTCATCCTCAGCATAGCGTGAATGTTTCCCCTCAAGCGCAGGCAGAGGTAGGTAAGTAGTCGACAGCGGCTCAGACAAAGCAAACTCATCTCTTCCTTTGCAAACGACCTCGACTTGCCGCAACTCCCTCATGATATCAGTAGATTCCATGACCTTTGTTCTCTCAACATCCCAGACTCTCTGAAGGGCACCCAAAAGACATTTCGGTCGGTGCTGCTCGATGTAGAGAAAGGCGGCAGACAGCTCTAACTTTCGGTCTGGACCCTTCTTGGTAAGTCGAAGTTGAAGCCGAAGTCGGAGGCGTAACTGGAGCCATTCATCCCATCCCCAAGAGTAACCTGCTGGTGTACCTGGCTTTTCCTGGACGTAGTTGTGATGAAGAAAAGGCGCTGCGAAGCCGGGCGCATCTCCTTGAGGTTTGAACAGTTCACTGGGTCCATACGCGTCGTCTGTTGTAAGATAGACATCATGTTTAGTTGGTGACCGTGCTCTCATATTCTGGTCATACACATGGTAGCCACGCAACTTCGCCTGATCCTCATTCTCCTCGAGTAGTACCTCGGAAAGGTACAAGAACTTGAGATGGGCGATGGATACTGCAAGAGCACCTGCATCGGCGACCGGATTGATTGGCTTCTTCAGGATTAAAGCTCGTACATCCTTCACAAGCGCCTCGATGACGCCGAACTTGTCAAAGAGCGCACGACGATCAGGGTTGCTGGCTGCTTCCGAGTCGATCAGGCTCAAATCAAGGTCGTCAGGGATTGCAAGGCTCCCCGAGGAATGCGAATAGTACAGTGGCCCGCTGCTTGAAGAAACCCAGGTGCCATTCTCGAGCGGGATGAATCGAAGTTGCTTGAGGCGGTCCTGAGCTGGACCCACTGTCGCGGTGTTCTTCAACAAGATGAGTGCTCGTGCTGCAAGTGAGTGCCATTCATTATCCGTAGCAGGACTTTTCATCCTCGAATCCTTGATGTCCCTTTCGAGATCCTTCTCAATACGAGTGATCGCATCTGATGGCGACATACTTTCCAGTCCATACGTCTCCAACAACTTCAGATCATCACGTGTATACTCCTTCGCAAGGTAAATCTCCTCGTCAAGATCAGTGAAAAGCGGATCACCGTTTTTATCTCGCAACCATGGCTGAAGACGACACAGCTTGTGTATGTAGTCCAATTTTCCAGTGCCGAGCGTGCGAAGAATTTTGACTTCCTGTATGCGCGATTCGATCCTGTCAAGGAGACCCGACCAGAAGCTGTCCCAAGGATAAGAGTTTCGTTGGGGGAGCCAGCGCATCCATTGGTATTGGAGTGTCGGATGCTGACAAAACTCCTCGATGGCTTTAATGAAGCAATCTGCGATGCCGTTCAAGAGACCGCGGTTTCGGAGGGATGTAGTGACGATGCCTTGTCGACTGGCCTCGGTGACGAAATCAGTGTGAATGAGGAACTACGTAAACGCATTTGTCAGTCTCTGGCAAGACTTCTGCGATGGGCTCGGTGAGATTTTCACTTACCTTGAAGCCCATTGGGCGCATTGGCAGAAATGCGAATACATCTTGATTCTCGACAATTGGTGTACCTGAATCCGCTAATGGGAATGCCAACACAACCTCCGTAGACGAATCGGCGCGATCCTGCTCTTCGGAATACGTCCTGTTCTCGCTCTTGGGAATATTCTCCGCAACATGCTTCGTGACATGATACTGCCTCTCCTCCACCCCCTCAAAAGTCTCCTTTTTGACAGTAACTGGGTTGCTCCCACGGAGAGAGTACGTCGTGCTTGACGTTTGAGTGTCATCCTCGTCGAAGAATGAGACCTGCACTTTTCGGAGTTTGCGAAGGAAAAGTAGAATCGTATGTTGTAAGTCTTGGAACTGAAGTCGGATGGTCTCGCGCTGCCTCGCATCCTCCTCCGGGTCATCACTCGTATGCAGGAACAACGTGATGCGAGTCGAAGAGCCTCTCAGTGACTCATCTGCATCTTCCCATACTGGTGTAACCATGCCGAGACCGGAGTCCCCCTTGCGATGTGTGAACGAGAAGGAAAAGTCGTTTGACTGAATGTGAACCTTCCAAGCCGCCATAAACACTGACTTGAAGCCAATGCCCTTCTCACCAATGTACCCAGCTGCCCCAACCTTTGAACTTTTGCCGATTGCACAAATGGCCTTGAGGTTCTCATGCGTGAAGCCGTTCTCATTGCACTCAATTGACACCTTATCTGGGCGAACTTCGAAAGACACATATGGATCTTGCCCGCTTGAGAGAGCCGTGCTGTAGTTGTTGTCGTCGGCATTTTGGAGCAACTCAAAGACGAATCTGGCGTTACTTGTGTAGAGGTTTCGTGCCAGTCTGAAATGTTGTCAAGAAAATACTTGGAAGCCTGAGTTTGAGATAAAGTACATACGTCAAGACAGCTGAGCCTATCATCTCATCCTTTCGAAGGAGAGCTTCTTCCACCTCGCGCCTAAGCTCAGGGTTAATCTCTCCAATCCGCGCAAGCTGCTCTTCGCCAAGATAGCCGCGCTCTTTCGCTATCTCCTTCACCAGATCCTGAGCCGTGCGCTGGGCCGGCCCGGGCTGGGGAGTATCGGTGGACATCTTTATGCGCGGCCCAGCGGGCCCTGGGCTATCGAGACCCCGTAGTTATCGCTAAGTAGATTGACGCAACATGCAGCGAAGAGAAGCAAAGACAAAGCGCGGGAAACGATTGCCTGACCTGTATGTTTATCAGCCGCCTCGCTCAAAGAAATGTGTGATTTCTTCCTACCGCTCTCCTCGTACGAGGCCGGAAAGGCGCGTCAAGAGGCGATGCAGGGGCTTTCAGCTTGAGACGCAGATGAGGGATTGATTGGCCAAAACATCGCCAAGGTGCCAGACTCCCGCGTTAATCCTGGTCTAAGTGGCATTCCGTTGTTGTTTTGCTTTTGTCATGAAACGCATTGAGTAGCGAAAACTCTGACGTTTCTGTAATTGGCCTGCCTTGAGCCCAATTTTGAGAAGCACATGAGGTGCTTCATTGGTGATCTCTGTGCTGGATTGAAAATGCCAATGGAGACTGGCTCGTGAGATGATGAAACATTCTAGGGGTAGACCCGTGCTCACCTGCTGGAGATTCACATTAATACCCGCAAACCCTGGGTATTTCCGGTGAGGGATAATACTGGAGACTAGTACGCAGACTTCACTGGGGCATGTCAAGCAAAATCAGGACTGCTTTAGGTCATGTCTTTCGCATTTTGCATTCTTGAGTCATAGTATAGGTCACATTGGAAATGAAGAACAAATTGCTCACGACACTTTTGCATCGATCTGTAGGATACTTGAGTACTGTGTTCTGTCTTGTCTGCCGAGAGTCAAAATACGGCTCACTACTTTTCATTCAATGACTCTCCAATCATCCCTCTGCAAAAGACCAAGACTACCCATAATACTCATCATCCTTCCCACAGCCATTTGTTGTTACTCGGTCTGGCGCTTAAGCCTTGGCCATAAGGAAGGCCTTGACGTTGGCAAACTTCTCAGCGGTCTCGAGAAGCTTCTCAGCATTGTTGGGATCATAGGAGAAGTTGACAGCACGTCGGGAAACAGCGACAACAGGAGTCTGTTCCTGCTCCTGTCCCTTTTCATTGTCCTTGACCTCAAAGACTAGCTCAGCTGGCTGGGAGGAGTTGGAGGGGGAATTGCCAGGGGCCCAGCGGCTGGTGGAAATGCCCACTTCGTCGGGGTCCAGGATGTTCTTGACTCCTGTAGGCTGATGTCAGCCAACGCTAGGATTACAGAGGGAATATTCTTACCAGAGTCGAAACCGTGATTGTCGGCGTTGTCACGTTGTTCACCAGTGGGGGCAGTGTTGGTAGCCCACTCATCAGCGGGAGACGAAGCGGGCTCAGCAACAAGAGAGTCAGTGAAAATAGGCCCGACCGGAGATGGAGAGGCATCCTTCAGAGCAGCATGCTCAGAGCTGGAGAATCCACTAAAGTTCTTTTCAACGGCAGCCTCGAAGCCGGGCTTGAGCTCAGCGGACTCGGTAGTGGGCTCAAAGGCGTGCTCATGGGTGGGCTTAGTAGGTCCAGCGAGCTCAGCAGTAAGACCGACACCAGATCGACCGGCGTCGGCATCGAAATGAACGTGCTGGGTGATGTTGATAGCGCCAGTGATGGGACCAGCGGGCTCAGTAGAGGTTTCGACGTGGTAGGGACAGGCAGGCTTGTTGAGCCAGAGCTCGGAAATGAGCTTAGAACGCTCCTCCCAGCCATTCCGGGCGTCGACAGAGCGAAGAAGAACAGACTCCAGGATATGCTGAGCCTTGAGTCCGTTGCCAACTCGGTGCTCACGGGGAGTACATTCCGCGCAACGGACCTTCACAACATCGCCGAGGTGAATTCCTTTGGTGGGAATCTCACGGTCGATTGTGCCACAAGAGCCGAAGAAGCAAATGCATTTGCCGCGAGCGGCGTCACAAACGGTACGATCCTTAGCCACGAGGTGAAGCTTTGCACAATAAAATGCGAGAACTGGTGCCACCTCTGGGGCGCACTGGGCAATGGTGATAGTCTCACGGCACATCTTGACGACCAGATGAAGAGCGCGTGAAGGAAGGCGGAAGACGCGTGAGGGTGAACTACACAGACAGGAGATGAGAGAGTGGAGATGAAGGAAAGGTGGAAGAGATACTTACCGTCGGTTCAAAAAGGGAAGAGTTCAAGATCTCTCGTGCCTTGAGTGCGGTGGAGTGGAGAAGGAAGGAGGGAAGAGAGAGGAAGGGGGAGGAGAAAAGGCCTAAGTGAAGTGCCTCAGTTGCGTGCCCTAAAGGTCAGGCAGCCGTGAGCGTGAATTCAAAACAAAAGAACGAAGAGGAAGGAGAGAGAAGGCGCTAGTGTGAGTGCAGGCACTGAGGAGACAACTGCTGTAGTTCACAGAAGTTATAGTGGATAATAGGGGCTATCCGGTGACTCGAGGCCTGAACGTACTGAAGTAGAGATGAAGTTGGGACGAAACGGTTTAGCGAGGGGGATGTGAGCGAAATTTGAGTGTCTATATGCCTTAGATGTGAAAGTGAGGATGCAAACCAGAAAGACGAAGCAGTGATGCAGCTCCTGAGTAACTCCTTATTTGCTCTTGATATTTTGGTACCATGAGATTCATATGGAGCTCAAATGCTTGATTCGAGTACTATTCTAAACCCACCTGATAACCAAGGTTACTCGGTAGGTATTGCATATCGTGAAAGTGATGTTTGTTTGATAGTGTCTGTGTGCATTGGGGATTGATGGCAATCTGATATGTGCATCTAATTAGGCCTATATACTCTCCAGCTCCATGCCTAACTACCCCAATAAAATCAAAAACAGATACCACATATGTATACCACGAAGATCAATGATTCGCATTTATCATGACCACATTTGCTGTGACGACTGCTGAGTGTAACTGGTGGTTGCCTTTGAAATTCTAGAAGGACAATGGATGTTTTCCACTTTTGATTGCCCTATGTGCATTACCAAAGCAAGATCCCGAAACCAGGGATCTCAACCCCACTTCCACGGGGGTGGAAAAGGCATCCAGTGAAAGAAATTTCTTTGTGTGTTAGCAAACACTGCATGGTGACACTCGACGACTTTTCGCCCTTTGCTTTTACTACGACAACAAAACCACGCCTGCTATCCAAAAAGATCATGTTTCTACGAAGACCGACAGAAATCTTCAAGATTCACCGCTGGTAGTGTTGTTGTATGAGAGCCTCCCTACAAGCGCGGAAGATTTCCTTTTGTCGTTGGTTTTCGACATCCTTCTTAGAGCCAAATGCATAAAAAGCAAGTCAACTCAGCTCAGATAGACCTTTGATACAGGGCTAATGGTATAGATAGCCGAGAAGCCTGTCGCCGGCGATCGTTGCTTCTTTCTATCGACCAAGTACGGAGCCTCTGACCACGAGACACCTGCGCTGCAACATCTCAGTGATACAACTCCATTTGTATGCAGCGCTCAGATAGTTAGAGCTTGGCTCGGGGCCAGGAACACTTTTGCTTCCCAGTGTGCGGTTTAAAAGATTCGCGATCAATGTCCACAACTTCCCCGAAGCCAAGCAAACAACATGCAAATTGAAAGATTTGACATTCATCTGATCAAAGGCTCAGACCTTGGCGCAATGACAAGCCCGGCCAAGTCAACAGGCAACAGAATTAAAGATTGGGTCTTCTCCATACCAAGAAGTTCTTGTGGAATGTGCCTTGCACTTTGGGGTAAATTGGGTCGGGTCCACATATCTCAGCTACTGGTCAGCCAGTCCCAGTATTCGATGATCGATTCAGTTTATTTGGACCACAACGGGTGATCCGAGTGGTACACAGGTCACCAAGTATGAGAAGTTGAGCAGCCAAGTTGCCAATGCTTGGTAGCTCCGAGGTATGTAGTCAATCTCAACGCCGCCAATCAAGCTCACCAAGAACTTAGCGGAGGTCAAGATAAGCTTGTCCTTAGCAAACCACCAACGCTGGCCATATCTGGCTCAAATCCACGTGCTCAATATCCGGGGTAAGCGAAAAACACCCAAACCTCACAGTCATCAACAAAAACTTGCTCTTGGGACGATTCAAGAATTGACGTCAAGTGCAATGTTTGGCCGACAGACTGTGACGCACGCCCAGACTAGCGCCAAGTCACCCTTGTCGTGGGAGGGTCGCCCATTTAAGCTTAATCGAGACGGCTTACCGGGGTCCTTACGCCGATGATCGTTCTTGGGGGAGACATAACGGGCTTGGCAGACGATTTAACGTCGGCGGCTTGGAGCAGGTTTGTGTGAGACTCTTTTGGCTTCATTTTTGAGTTTGCGGAGGATAACCGCTGATTGACTTCGGGCAGAACTCAATCGACAATTCTCCGACTCTGTGTCACGGTAACGATACGGACGAGAGCACCCCTGCTTGTAAAAGAACAACAAATCTGATACAATGAAGCGGCCTTAATTGGAGAAACCACGACGTGAAAATAGGCATGCCGTCAGATTGTAACTTCAACTCCCGTTACATCCAACGCGTCATCATCACCCAGTCTCCCCTTGAAGGATTCGAGAGGCAGCAGCAAAGAGATATCTCACTTCATCTCACCTCTTGGACAACGTCATAAAATGGGCTGCCGAGACAGGGATACACCGAGCTTTGAGCCGCACACAGCCAAAGAACCCGACGATCATCTTGGCAGCCTCCACTCCTCCATCCTCAAACTTCTTTGAACGTTTGCTCATCGTGTGGAGTAAGTCGTCTCGAATCCTTTCCAAAGAGCCATATAATAATTGGGCCGTCCCCAGCTTCTGCGACTCTATTGCATCCAAAGTATTCTCTTGACAGAATCCGGGGCCCCAACTTCTCCCCAGACTCAGTTGCCAGTGACATTATCACCCTCTTGAGTGGCCTGCTTCTCATCTGCTGTCTTGCTTCTTCTAGACAAGCACACGATGCCTCTGCCAAGAGCCGACAGCGAGGCTCCGCCCGCCTACGACACGGATCACATTGGCCCCAACAACGACAGCCACCGCAACTCCAGTAGCAATGGTACTTTTGTCAATGATAATGAGGGCGTTGGCTTCGGCCAGCGAAGAGTCTCCAAGGCAACTCTTCTACGCAACCCTCTGGCTGGCATGACTCGGGAAGAGGTCCTGGCTGACGTTGACGCTTTTGTCGAGTCCAAGGGCCTCACCGAGCACCGCGAGGATTTCCGAAAGGGGGCTCTCGTTGCTCAAGTCAACAACACACCCGGTGGCTTTGAGAAAATCGAGATTCTTTCCGAAGATGAGAAGGCGACCTTGAGAAAGGAAGAGACTTCTCGATGGCATCAGCCTTTTGCCTTGTACTTTCTCTGTACCCTCTGCGCCGGATCTGCTATTGTTCAGGGCATGGATCAAACCACCGTAAACGGCGCGCAGGTATGTAAAACTGCTTTGTATGCCACTGGCGGGTGTATCTAACGATCATAGGAATTCTACTTTAAAGAATTCGACATTACAAATGAATGGATGCAAGGTTTGACCAATGGTGCTCCTTACCTTTGCTCTGCCGTCATCGGTTGCTGGACCAGTCCGATTCTCAACAAGTATACTGGCCGTCGAGGAACCATCTTCATCTCTTGCGCTATCTCCACAATCACTGGTTTCTGGATGGCTTGCACCACCTCGTAAGTCTTCTGAGCCTGTCCCGAGGCTTGGGATCTCGCTGACATCTGCCAGTCTTGGTAACTTCTTGGCTGCTCGTTTCATGCTTGGCTTTGCCGTTGGCGCCAAGTCTAGCACGACACCCGTCTACTCTGCCGAATCCACACCGAAGAACATTCGTGGAGCCCTAACTATGATGTGGCAGGTGAGAATACCCTCAATAGTGTTGAAGGTTCATAGTCTAATCAACCTTCCAGATGTGGACTGCTTTCGGTATCGCCCTTGGCTTTATCGTATGCGTTGCTTTCCAAAATGTCACCATAATCGGCGGCCCGAACTCTCCATGGCGCTGGATGATGGCTTCAACCTCTATCCCTCCGCTGATTGTCATGCTTCAAGTGTACTTCTGCCCCGAATCTCCCCGCTGGTACATGGAACGCGGCCGATTTGACAAGGCTCTCCGATCCGTCAAGAAGCTTCGCTTCTCCCCTGTCCAAGCTACTCGTGATATGTACTACGCCTACAAGCTGCTCGAGATTGAGCGTGGTGAGCGAGAAGGCCGAAACCTGCTCAAGGAATTCTTCACTGTACGCCGTAACAGACGTGCTGCTCAGAGTGCCTGGTTCTGCATGGTAAGATATCTAACCCCAACATGAGCCCCAACCCTCTGATTTAGAATTTTGCTAATATTGTCGAAAGTTCATGCAACAATTCTGTGGCGTAAATGTGATCGCATATTACTCTACTTCCATTTTCACCGATGCCAACTACAGCCTTTCTGAAGCCCTCCTCGTCTCCATGGGTGGCGGCATCATCAACTTCCTCTTCGCCATCCCTGCAATTTACACCATTGATACCTTTGGACGCAGAAATCTCCTTCTGGTTACCTTCCCTCTCATGGCAGCATGCCTCTTCTTCACTGGTGGAGTATTCCAACTTAGCGACGAACCTCGTGACCCCAAGATCGCCACCATTACTTTGGGCCTTTATCTCTTCATGGCGGTCTATTCTCCTGGTCTTGGACCTGTGCCTTTCACCTACAGCGCTGAGGCTTTCCCTCTCCATATCCGAGACATCGGTATGGCCTCCAGTACAGCTATCACCTGGGGCTTCAACTTCATCATCAGTCTCACCTGGCCAGCTCTACGAAGAGCCTTCTCTAATACTGGTGCCTTCAGCTGGTACGGTGCTTGGAATATTTTTGGTTGGATCTTCTGCTACTTCCTCCTTCCTGAGACTAAGAACTTGACTCTTGAGGAACTTGACAACGTTTTTGGTGTCTCCAACAGAGAGCATGCTTCATACTACTGGAGAAAGCTGCCCTGGTACCTCAAGAAGTATATCCTGCGCAAGGATATTGCTCCTTTCCCTCCCCTGTATGAGTTTGCTGCCAATGACGGACATTATCCCCATGAGAAGCCTGATACGAGCCATATTGAGGGTAACAACGCTGTCGGAGGCACTCAGGATAAGGAACTGTTCCCCGGGCCCCGATGAACCACTTAATCATGAGGCGTCTGGATGAGGAGGAATGATATTTTGAATGAACATTATGTATTAGTTATAAAGTAAATGCTTGGCATTTAGTCAAGAGTGGGTAGTGTCGTGGTTTTTAATGTACATTAGGAGTTAAGTGTATTTGTCTGGAGGAACAATATGAAGTAATGAACTTGATCATATGAGATGAAGGCCATGTTGCAGTACTAGAGTGATTATTTCATACGAAGTGTCGAAGTCAAGTCTCTTGAAAGGGGTCAATGTTTCAGAATTCAATACAAGCCACCACATACATCATAGGCTTGAATGCGCAGCTGAAGTGGTATCCAGCACCCAATGACGGGTTTTATATCACAGCCTGATCAGTGTTGAGAGTGCGTGATTGGTTTGGAGAGCTGCATAAATCCACCTTGACACCACCTTCTACACCACTGCAGTAAGACGGGCTTGCATTATGGCAAATGAAACAATGAGTTAGAGGACTTGAACAGCAGGGAGTTAAAAATAGCATGGACTAGAAGAGTGGTAATGGCTCTTTTGTATTAAATCAGGCTCTCGCACTTCTAGCTTCGGTATTTAATTCTCTATCTGTCCTCTACCTGCTGACCTGGAGCGAAAAGCTTCGTATGGCTACTTCAATGAGACAATTGTTACTCAGTTGCGACACAGAGCGTGATACAGAGCAAGATTTACCAAGGGAGCCCTTATCGCAGAAAGGCTCAACTTGGCGAGGGATATTCGGCTACATACAATCAGGCGAATCATCAGTAACCAAGGCATTCAAAGACGCCTTTTATGATCTGACCTCCTTTGGAAAACCTCACAAAAATGATCGACGATTCGAATTGAGTCTCATCCGACAGGTTCTATGGGTCGGTTCCTGGAACTTATCTGTCCTCGGCTTGCTCATCTATTTATGTCTGTTGCCACTGGACTTCAGCGACGAAGAAAGCCCCTGCCAGCCAGATGGAGAGTTTCGGTTCGGTGAGATAGATCGGCGTGGTAGTTTTGATTGGTGGGCGCCTAGGGGATTCTTTTAGATTACGCTTGGCTTTGGTCGACTTAGTTTTGGGACCGCAAAACTTATTGACGTTATATGGGACTTGGTAAGTGCCCGCGGCGAAGGCTAGACCTGATGATTATGCGATTAACATAGAGTTATAGGTTGTTGGTCGAGGGGGCCAAACACTCATGGCTCTCGTATCATGGCGAGTGTTTGTCGAATATCTCCAACTCTCTCTTATTACAAAGCCGGCGGCTTATAGCACAGTGTGGCTTATCAGGTTCCAGAAAGACAACTCCGCGCTCGCAAGCTGGAAACTGGCCTCTGGCTTCTTCAAGGTTGGCCTCGCATCCAAAAAGGTCATGTGCTTCATGATTTGGACAGCATTACTCATTCTTGCTTTCCCGACATTTGCCAGTTCAGTGACCGGTTATACGCCGTACAATAAGGCTTGCGTTAACGGCACTACTGGAAAACTCATCCAGTTTCCGGCAATCGCCCCTATCGCTTATGTGATACGAGATAGGGATAGAGTAGATGATCTTCACAAGGACTATCCCGTGTTATGGAAAGGCAGTAAGGCGATTTACCAGGCACATAGTCAAGTACGCAAGCTTACAAGTTAGACTCAACAATGACTTCCAGGTCTTCTGCGGAGCTTTTTGACACGTGTGATGGGTGGGAAGACGTGAATAACACACAGGCTGACTGCCAGCTGCAGAGAGACGTCTCACAATGTATGCACCCACAAGTCTGTTTGGTCAGGGTATTGAATATTGACTACTCGCTAGATGTTCAGCTCTATGGATTTGATGGAAAGGGTGGTCACGAAACAAAGCACGGCCAGAAAACCTATTTCCGTAACAAAACACTGGACTGGCCACCCCTCAACGTCAAGGCGTTCTATCTCCCCACCCCATTTTACTGGAACTGGACGGCCAACTTTACCGGCATGGCCTCTTCAACCCCTCTTAACCCTTATCGAGACAGTTCAGAATTGACATTTCTGGTTGAGGATGAGGTATACAATGTGAAAGATGTCCAAGCTGAAGGAATATGTCAACCAATAAAGAGTGGAGTATGTTCATAGCATTGTGATCCCACCAAAAGCTGACACGCATAGGAGTCTGTCGAATATCAATGGGGCTTTTCTTTTCTTCAGTTATTCGTCATGACTGTTCTTCTTCATTCATGGAGTATTGGCCTTGTTGTGTTATGGACGACCGCACACTTGACGCTAAAACGAAATAATATCGCAGCATCGCCTGAAGGCTGGAAGAGTCTTCTCAAAATGACGGACGGAATCAAAGAACAATTGATGTCTGCTGGCATGATTTGGGAAAACCTCAGTGACAAAGAACTGCAAGGCGAGATTCAGCTACTTCTCACAGGGGGGCCAGTCCCTATATCGTCGGAGGAATCTCATCCAGATAAACCCCTACCTCAAGGACATTTCAGTCTATGGCGATGGATGTGGAAGCACAAATTGCGTCTTCTAGAAGGTATCTTCTTTATTGTTTTCACTTGCCTGGAAAATACTCTTCGTTCTGATGGACTATACTACCACTTCGACAAAGGGGTTTTCTGTATGGTGGTCGTTTTGTACACCACTGCAAGCATGATCATCGCCTGTGCCCTTGGAGCGACATATCGGCAGAGGCTACTAATCCTGTTGGCAAGCATTGTTTTATGCTTCCCCTTCTTGATGTACGATGCCACGGATCGCAATCTTATCTTGCCTGGGTTCTGTTTGGGAGCATGGCCTGCCTTTTTTCTTGGTTCTTCGCCCGGAAGTCGTGCTGTCTTATTTATCATTTCTGTTCTTTGTAATTACGTTGGTGTTCTTGACTTCTTTATCTCTGCATTTAAAAGTCGGCGACCTTACTATTATCATTATCGAGAACAATAAGTCAGCAGACTAGGAGGCAACATGGCTTCTCTTCCTACGCGTAGGAGGCTAGTTTCGAGAGTTTCGAAAGTCATTTACCGCCTCAGGATATCCTTACTAGCCTCTGATCCTTCTGAAGCTTAAACCCAACTCACCACGTTAAAAATACGGGAATAAGTCCCTGAACACGCTGTTTTGTAGAATGTTGAACTTCTATTGGCTTACTCAACGGTTTATCAAAAGTCAAGTGCGTCATTACCTGCACCTAAATCCAACGCCCATAAACTATCATGGTTGTTCATTGGCTTATTCGTTGCTTACTCATCCGTCTTCACCTCGCATCGAGTTCTGGGCCTAACATCGTGGTATCGTGCTGTCTAGGGAGGCTGGCTAGTGGGACAAGGGTCTATAATCTGACAAACATGAGATATTCTGTTAAGAACTGCATTGAGGCGCAGCATGAGATGTTTTATCTCTTTCCTTCCCCTCTTGCAGTACTTTCTCAGATATTTTGAGCCTCAAGCTGAGCTGTTGTTACGATGCTTGGCCTTTTACCAGCTTGTGTTGCGGTTATAGCTTTTGCGGGCCATGTGCAGTGTAGTTCCGACTTCATTACACCCGAATTATCGAGTGCACCGTGGTCCGAGAATCAAGTTTATGAAGTTGACGACGAATTTGAAATCAAATGGGAAACCGATCATAAAGGCTGCAATCTCTTCCTATGGCAGGACTATCCGAAATTGGCGGTGGAATGGTACAGCAAATTGCTAGGTAAATATGATCGATATTCCTGTCTGGTCCCCAATTGGCTAACCAGAGTCAAGAAAACACAACTGAGACTTCGCACGTTTGGAACGCAAGTTCGAGCGGTTTCTCTCAAGAGTCTGAAGACATTGTCTTTCACTTTGCTCTGTACTCATCGGACAAGGATATCCCGCTCGCAAATTCCGGATCCTTCAATATCTCAGGAACAAATTCTTCAAAGCTCAAAGCAACATCTGTATCAAATTCAATACCAGCTTCGACATTGTCTCAAGCACCAGAAACCTCGACGGGTTCACCGGAGACAACACATCACTCAGCAACAAAGTCCGAAAATGACCCAGGATTATCGACGGCAGCATTGGTTGGAATTTCAGTTGGCGTCACAGTAGCGGGGCTTTTAATTTCTGGGGGCGTAGGCCTGTGTCTATGGAGACGCTTCACGCGTAAACGGACGACGGAGCGAGTGGATAGCATCGAGAAATCCGATTTTACAAAGGCTGAACTGGGCAATGCGCAGATATTACAAATAGGAAGTTCAGAGCTTGATAGCACGAGGGATGCAGCTGAGCTTTGGGATACGCAAAAGCCGGGAGAGCTAGGAGATGAGAACAAGATACGGACGATATACGGACTTCATGAGGCGCCGTAGTTACAATAGAGTACGACAAAATTGAACGAGGTTGATTGAAAGGTATCTTTCTATGGTGTTTCCTTACTTTTACGGATCCTTATGTGCCGTAACATAAACCTAGTATGTCTCACAATGGCACAACGTTAGAAATCAATAGTTATTCCTGTTGAGTCTTTGCACTCTTGCCTGCCTAGGGTCTTAAAAGGTTTGTTTCAACTTTCTTTTTTTGTCTTTGGCAATGGTTTTGGCTTGATGTATCTGGTTGAGAAATCATTAGCTTGGTGTCCCAATCAATCATCTGGGCAAGACATGGCCACCAACATTAAATCATGTCAGTATTCCAAAAAGGCACAAAATGAACTTCAGGACATGCAACCTATGGAAAAATTAAGTCGTGGTATCATATGATCCGTACGATCAATCAGCCAATATTACTCGGTATGAAATGCACCGAATTCCCTCCACTTTCCCGACCAAGGGTGCTTCAATTCAAGCCTCCAGACTTTTCCTCCTCCACAGATCCGAAAACAATCCCAGCTAATGCGGGGAGATCTGTCAATCGTCCGGGGCCCCAGATGCACCATGAGCTTAATTGGTATCGTGCCGGTTGAACCACGGCACTGGATCAGGAGATGGAACTAATTATCATCCTGTCCCTATAAGTAACTCCTGATACCAAGCTTGATCATGATGTTCACACTCAACATCATTGAGCTTCTCAAGAATGTCGAACATTGAACGAACTACGAGCAAGGCTGACTCCATTGGAGTTGACCACAAGGAGACTATCCTAGCTGTTGAGGTTGCGGAGGAGAACAACACAACTGTTTGGAAGCTCCTGAGAGAGAATGTTCGTGTCATCATTTTCACTTGGTTCGCGAACTGTGGTGCATTCCTCTTCGGATATGATGTCCTCGTCCAAGGAGCCATCAATGCCCTCCCTATGTTCTCGTAAGTTGAAAACCTCCAAACCCATATCTGATACAAATGGCTGACCAGGCAGAATCACCTTTGGTTCTCCCTTTGGCGAGACCTTCATCCTTCCAGCCTTGTGGCAAGGTCTTTGGCAGGCTTTTAGCGCAATGGGAATCATGGCTGGCGCAGCAAGCAATGGCTTCCTTCAGGATCGGTTCGGTCGAAAGATCATGTTTGGAGTTGGAGGTCTCATCTCTGCCGTTGGTAAGTCGAGATAGGAAAGCTTTAAATATTGATCCAGTCTAACTTGGGCTTTTCCAGGAACTGCAATTACCTTTGTGTCCGGCAATCCCGAGACGGTCGAACAAAGACGTGGTGTTCTCTTGGTTGGAAAGTTCTTCATTGGCCTGGCTATGGGTATTAGCATGTCGACATGCCAAACATACGTATCTGAGATTTCACCACCCAAGCTTCGAACTATACTTCTCGGCTTTTATCCCTTCATGATCGTGAGTACTACTATCTACCGACATACAGATGACGCTAACAAAACGTTACTAGACTGTTGGTCAGATGATTGCCATTACGGTCGTGTTCAAGGAGGTCGCTACTATGACACACTGGGCTTTCAAGATCCCTTTCGCTTCTCAGTGGGCCTTCTCCGCCTACTCCGTCATCGCAGCCCTAGTCGTCCCCGAAAGCCCTGTATACCTCGCCGGTAAGAACAAAATAGACCAAGCTAGAAAGGCTTTGACTACACTCGGTTGCGGAAATATCGACGAACGAATATCGATCATCGAAGCTACAATTCAACAAGAACAGAGAATGAATACAGAGCAGCCTTCGTTCTCGGAGTGCTTCAAGGGTACCAACTTGCGAAGAACTCGTATTGTTGCTCTGCTCAACACTCTCCAGCAGTTTATGGGAATAACTCTGGTCTCGAACTCTACCTACTTCTTCATCATGGCTGGCATGACCCCGACTTTCTCGCTCACTCTCAACCAGATCGGCGTTGGGTTGAGTATGGTATGTACCCTTGTCTCTTGGGTTATCATGTCCAAGGTTGGCCGAAGGTTTGCTATCCTCGCAAGCTTTCTTGTTGCTGGAGCCATCTTTATTGGTATGGGCGTTGCTGGCTTCTGGCCCCAGAACCAAACAGCATTGAGGTGGGTTGCCCCAAACTACTTTACCACCGTTTTATACTAACAACTGCTATAGATTCATCGGCGTATCTCTTCTTCTAGCTGCTTGCACCGGTAACTTGGGCACAGGATCAGCATATCCCATCGTGGCAGCCGAAGTCCCTTCAACCGTCCTTCGAGCCAAGACTCTTGGTATTGGTTTCTTCGTCAACGCTTTCATGACCTGGGCTTTCGCTCTTTGTGTTCCGTACATGTTCAATGCTGATCAGGGTAACCTGGGAGGCAAGATTGGTTTCGTCTTCTTTGGCTTCTGCGTCATTGGATTCGTTCTTACCTGGATCGAAATCCCCGAGACCAAGAACATTACTTATGCCCAGATCGATTATCTCTTCCAGACTAAGACTCCGGCGCCAAAGTTCAAAGAAAGGTCTACTACTGCTATTACTGAGGAGGCATAATGTTTCAAATTCAACGACCTTAGCAAGGATAGGGAACTTTGAGTGTTAATAGTGCTGATTGATATCTCTGGTGATTTTACACACAGGGTTGCTGCCTTGTTCCATATCGATATGGGGTTCATGATAGCCTGCGTTGATAGCCAAATTCGAATCAAGCATATTCTACAGATGCGCTGATGGTTGTTGTGAAGCGATGTTCCAAGCTTTTAGTCATCGTTGAAGAATGGTTGCTTGAGTTCGGGTAGATGTAAGAAGTATTTGTCTAATGCAACGTGCATGGCTAGCCCAATCTCTTCGAGAAAGTATCGACATACTCTGGTTTGGATCTGGCCACAAAACAGAATGGATTCTTCTCAACCCCAAGTAAAGTTGGATGTAAAATGAATATTTGGAAGAGCTAGAAGCTAACTGTCTAAGGAGGTAAGAAAACTTAGGACCTTCATCCTAACTAATAAAAAGATTTTAGGTAAGTTTAGTATATCTTAGACCTTTAGACCACTTAATTTTGACACTCTAGGTTAATTTCAGTTATCTTCTTGTTTCCCTGGGAGCCTCTTGCAACGGTATGGGTCATTGTGTTTTGTATTCTACAAAATCGTCCTAGATTTCATTATGTCGAGCCAATGCATAATTCCGTTACGTAGTGAGACCCATGTATCATCTACGTAGACTCGTGTATGAGACTCACGAAGCTATAATGAACCGACTTTTACCCATACATTCACCCGCTAGGGATCAAAGTCGATCATCAGACCACTAGATCCTTCATAGCTCGGAGCTGTCGATGCACTCATCAAACTCTAGACCGCTCCAGATCGGTCCCCAACTCCAAAATTGGAAATAATTTCACCTGAGGGGTACATGATGAAGCGAAGTTCAGCCGTAAACCGCACCTAGCGGAACGTCTCCTCATCGGGATGTGGAGGAAGCCAAGTCTAGCCAAGAGCCTCATCGGTTGTCATTGACCCGACGTTAACAAATGACCGAAAGCTGGAGCTGGCGATGATATCGTATCATTACAAAAGCTCTCATCTCGTGAAACTACAATGAGCTGACTGACGCCTTGTCAGGGTTGTCTTCCATTCCAGCCACCATTACAATGGCAAACGTCAAAATTGTTGACGTCAGATTCGAACATTACAGGCCTGGAAATACTCTTGGAATTGACGAGACAAAGCCTCGCATCTCATGGCGCTTTGAAGGGACCCATTCAAGTCTCACGCAGGAAGCATATGAGATTGAACTCACAGAAATCGACCCAAAGTCGCGACAGCCTCATGAGGCAAAAACCTACAAAGTCAAGTCATCGCAAGCGTACCTCGTTCCCTGGCCTAGTGACGAACCACTAGGTTCTCGCCAACGCTATGAGTTTCGAATAAGAGCATACCTTTCCGACGAATATGAACTAACGCCTTGGAGCGATGTTGCATATGTCGAAGCTGGTCTCTTGAACCGACAAGATTGGTCAGGTACCCAGCTCATTTCAGCACCATGGTCCGACGAGCAGGACAAACCCTTGCCTGAAGACTTGTTCCGCAAACAATTCAGCATCACTGGCGGCATTCAGTCCGCAAGGCTGTATATCACCTCTCATGGAGTCTACGAAGCTGAGATCAACGGAAAGAGAGTCGGAGATCATTTTCTTGCGCCTGGATGGACAGTGTATGAGCATCAACTGAGATATCAGACCTTTGATGTGACGGAACTTCTTTCCGATGGCGAGAATTGCATCGGAGCTCGCGTCGCTGAAGGGTGGTTCAAAGGCCGTTTGGGATTTGAGGGTGGAAAGCGTAATATCCATGGAACGCGGACAGCGCTATTTTCTCGACTCGAGATCACAGCAAAGGATGGAACCATCTCGAAAATATCGACAGATGAGACATGGAAAACGACCCAGGGACCGATCCGAATGGCTGAGATTTACGACGGGGAGAAGTACGATACCACTGCTGAAATAGAAGGGTGGTCAGCAGCAGGTTCTGTGTCAGGAGATTGGCACCAAGTCGAAGTTCCACCGCCTTTGTCTGAAGATACAGCACTCGTCGCTGGATCAGCGGAGCCAACTAGAAGGATTGAGATCATCAAGCCAATCTCAAAGATCGACACGCCTTCAGGCAAGTTAGTGCTCGACTTTGGGCAAAATCTGGTTGGCTATCTTCGCATCCGTGTAAACGGCTCAAGAGGCCACAAGATCACCCTCTATCATGCCGAAGTCCTCGAAAACGGTGAGCTTGGAACCAGGCCATTGAGACACTGTGAAGCCAAGGATACCTATACTCTTCGTGGTGAAGGCGAAGAAGTCTATGAGCCTAGGTTCACATTCCATGGCTTCAGATATGCCCAAATCGACAATTGGCCTGGGTCCCAAGACGACATTCTGTATAAAGTGGATGCTGTTGTTTGTCATACCGATATGCAAGAAACAGGCGACTTCCGCTGCTCAGACAGCATGCTCAATCAGCTATGGAGTAACGTCCGTTGGTCAACAAAGGGCAACTTCCTCTCTATACCTACAGATTGCCCTCAGCGGGATGAACGTCTCGGCTGGACCGGCGACATCGCTCTCTTCGCCCCAACAGCGACATTCCTCTATGGATGCCACGGAATCCTGAACGATTGGCTCAAGGGCCTCTACTACGAACAGAAGAAGCGCAATGGTATCCCACCGATGGTCTCCCCTAATACCATCGTGGATGGCCTCTTTGCTCAAGTCCACCCATTTGCGATTTGGCATGATGTCACTGTACTAGCGCCTTGGGCGTTGTGGGAGGAACATGGGGACTCCGAGATTCTGGCTCAGAAGTATGACTCGATGGTGGCGTGGCTGGATGCTGTGCCTATGGACAAGGCAGCTGACAAGGACCATTTGTGGGACTCAAATATGTTCCAGCTAGCTGTAAGTGTTTTCTTCCTTCGCCCGTTGAGGACGCTTTACTGACATGGATACCAGGACTGGCTTGACCCCAGTGCTCCTCCAGACGCTCCTCAGAAGTCAGCGACTGACATGATGCTCGTCGCCAACGCATTTCTGATACACTCATATGACATCATGGTTCGAATTGCAGATATTCTTGGAAACGACTCCTCTATCTACAGGGCAAAAGCAGCTACTGCCAGAGAACAATATGCCAAGCACTATATTTCGGAAACTGGCCGTTTGACATCAGATTCACAGACAGCCTACGCTCTAGTCATTTGCTTCAACTTACTCACCTCGCCTTCCCAGCTGAAGTTGGCAGGCGACCGTCTCGCTGAGATTGTTCAAGCTAATGAATACCGCGTTGGCACCGGCTTCGCAGGAACACCATTCGTCTGCGAAGCTTTGGCAAAAACACAACATATGGATGTTGCATACGGCATGCTTCTGAACAAGAAATGTCCTTCATGGCTATACCCTGTGACAATGGGCGCGACAACAATATGGGAACGTTGGGACAGCATGCTGCCTGATGGCTCGATCAACCCAGGAGACATGACCAGTTTCAATCACTACGCCTATGGTGCAGTGGCTAAGTTCATGGTGGAGCGTGTCGCAGGTCTGAAGCAATTGACACCCGCGTGGACGAGATGTCGAGTAGATCCTTGTGTTGGTGGTGGTATTACATCTGCGAAAGCGTCGCATTCGACACCGCATGGGAAAGTCTTAGTCTCTTGGAAGTTAGTCCAAGGGGGCGAGGTACAAATTGACGTGACTGTACCGCCGTTTACAGAAATGGAGGTCGTGCTTGGAGATAGTGACTCTGACGTTCAAGTCGTTGGACATGGAGAATGGTCTTTCAAGCGATACGTATAGTACAAGACTGACCGAAAATAACACTAAAAGGCCTCTATCAGTTGCAGGCATCAATTAAATCGCATTTTATGTGACTCAGTTGGCCAATTGTTTGCCGACATCGCAGAGACCCGAGGTGATCTGTCGTGAGGGGTTTCCGAAGGATCATCTTGGCAACACGGAAACACATCTCCAAGCCAACTGATTCGATGAGTGACCACGTAAATCTTCAATTGCAACGAAAGGAAATCCACTTCTAAGCTGCTAGAGCCAATGCGTGATGGGTAAGCCCTCCGACCGAAAATTACCTTATAGCAATGAGAAGGTGCTTTCCATCTAAGATCAGCTTCTCTTCCAAACTTCATCTTCAACCTCAACATTTTCACCATGACCTCACTGCCTCAAATGGACGCAATCGAGCCTGCAACAGTTCAGTCTAATCGTGACCTCTCTGATCATGTCGAGAAAACGGCGACTGCCGACTCCGTTGCTGGCTCGGTAGACCAACCAGTTGATCTTGACACCGAAAGCAACAGCGGAGATCCAGAGCTCCAAGATCAATCCCAGCGTCTACCATTCTTCCGACTCATTCTTGCCTACCTCTGTCTATGTTTCTGCTACTTTATCTCATATCTCGACATGAACTCTGTCGCAACATCATTGCCCACTGTATCTGAGGCTCTCGATGCTGGTCCGACTGTTACATGGGTTGGAACATCATACCTTCTCGGCCAACTCTCATTTCAGCCACTTTATGGA
>NC_030992.1:787599-835951 GCF_000149955.1 Fusarium oxysporum f. sp. lycopersici 4287
TTCGGTGTTATGGCCTCATTAGCAGGTATCGTGCTGACGGCTCTGTAAGTATTTCGAGCACCCCAGGAGCTACATGTTCTAATGATTGACATAGATGGCGATCAATTCTGGTGGAAGTATGTGGGCCTGGAAGAATGTGAAGACCGTCTCCATCCTCACTATCGGCATCGTCATGCTGTTTGTCTTCATCATTATTGAGGCTTTCTTTGCCCGAATTCCCATCATTCCCTTGAGACTGTTCAGGCAGAAATCCCCAGCTGTTCTCATCCTTATAGGATTCTTGCACGACTTCGCGTGGCAGTCTACGCAGTACTTTGTTCCTCTCTACTACCAAACTGTTCGTGGCTTCACGCCTCTGAAGAGCGCGATGCTCATAGTACCGTTTCTGCTCGCGCAAGGACTTGCTGGCGCTGCTTCAGGGCCTATCATGGCTCGTTATGCAAGGTAAGCAGGACTTGTGGTTGAATGACCGATGTAATTCCTCACGCATCTACAGATACATGCCCATCTTACGGACTGGTTTCGCAATTTGGACGATCGGTGCCGGCCTCAAACTTCTATTTAATGAGCACACTCATGTCGCCGTCTACGTAGTAGTTCTAGCTGTTGAAGGAGCTGGGATAGGATGGGTCCATCAGCCAGGTACGTTGAACGCTTCCTTTGACGTTGGACTGTCAATTTGTCTAATGCACTAACTCCGATTGAGGCCTTGTTGCACTACAAGCCAACTCTGCAGACGAAGACCGTGCTGTAGCGACAGGAACCCGCAACGTCTTTCGCTCCCTCGGCGGCGTTGTTGGTATCGCTGTGTCCACAGCTGCATACTATACAACTCTGAGCAAAGCCCTTTCACAAACCAGCGCGGTGCCTGAATGGCTTCGTGACCGTGTTTTGGATGGAACCTGGGCTGTTGGAGACCCCAACACACCAGAGTTCGAAAGCGCTATCATCGATGCGCGCATGCAAGGTTTTCGAGTGATCTTCATCACAACTATACCTCTTATGGCTCTATGTCTCCTGGCCAGTTTCTTTGTGGATGATATCCTGCTGAAGGGCGACGCTGGCCAGGGAGGTATGAGAGAAGGAGGCCAGATGACGAGGTCAACAAGTACTCCCACGGTGCCATCGGACACCAAGAGGGATGACTCGCAGCAGGCGGAAGCTTCTAAGGGACAATAACGGTCCACAGACATGCCACAGTTCATATTATCTTCTGAGTGTTGCCCGGTATTCTCAGGACGTGCCATAATCGACTTTGAAGAGCCTTTCCTATTTCATGGACCGGTCTCAGTATCAACATCAAACGTCAACGCAGGTTGTCCCCTCTTTCTCCGCCAATAATTCGTCGAATCCAGGATCTCAGGGCAATCTTGAATCAGGCTCCCCCATTTCTTCACAAACGCGGCATTTACTTCCCAACCTCTTGCATCCCAAGCGACAGTCCACACCAAAAGCGACGGCTGCTCCCCCACTCCTGCTCCTTCAACTCCCAACAGATCGCCACAGAGTTCATCATCGTCGAACAACCCTTTTTGCATACCACGAAGAACATTGTCGCGGAACTTGGGGAAAGGGAACAGGTCTATCCAGGGATGATGTGCCGTCGAGCGCTGCAGCGACGTTGGTTGAAGACTCGTGGGACAGTCGGGTGATGGAATTTGGATTGGGCCGGTCTGGTAAAAGGGCGATATGAACTCATCCCGACATAGCCTTTCCTTTGGAAATCCAATTACTGTGGCGTTATCGGCTATGGCGTTCAGAACATTTAGGCGGATGATTATGTGTAGGTTGGATGGGCGCGGGGTTTGTAGTGAATAGTCTTCAAGAGACTGACGTATCAAGTTTCGAAGTCTCTCTGCTTCGCATACATTGGGTATGAGTAGAATTCCATCGCCAATGATTGGTGCTCTAGCAAATATCGAAGGGAAAGTGTCTCTCAACACCACCGAATCATCATGAGAAGTATGAGTGGATGTCGCTGTGACAGTCTGGGATTGTTGTCCATCTGATGTATACTGAGCAGCCTTTCTTCGGCCTATCGGTGGTCTAGTTATCAGTAAAGCCATGCCGCCATGTCATGGAGTATGCTCACGCCATGCTCTTTGATTGAGCCTGTTCTGTCGTCGCTTTCTTTCCTGTCTTGAAGTTACACCAGTCCAATCGTCTGCATGAGTGCGGAGGTCGGGAAGAGGTTTGAAACGATCAAGTCCTGCAAGCACATCTTGACCCTTGACCGCTGAGCTCGAGTCCATTTTGATCTAGGCGATTTAGTCAGTGTAATTCCCGTAATGACTAATTAAAATTGATGCCAGCCAGCAGTGGTATTCTCTGTCTCTCGGCCGAATGCTGAATGGGCGGGGTTGATCAAGGAAAGCACTGGGATGACTTTCAGTGAAACATAAGTAAGTTTTAGCGCATTATTGCAGTGGAGTTATTGGTAATGACGTCGCTGTCCAATGAGAATCATGTGTCTTTCCATTATCTGAGGAACGTCCCGGCAATAAGTTGCCCTTTGCTATTTTAACTGTGCTAATGAACCAATCTAGTGGTCGACCAAAGCCTGATGAGTAGCACTATATCTATTCCCCTGTGGTTTAGCCGAATCAATAATCCTCCTCATCTCAGCCTTTTCGTCATCAGTCAAGTCAACATTCCTAGATGCCCAATTCTCCTCCAAACGGTGCGCCTTGGTCGTACCAGGAATAGCAATCATTCCCTGGGACGCAACCCAAGCAAGCGCGATTTGCGTCAAAGTGCATCCCTTGCGAACAGCGAGTTTCTTAATCTCCTCTACTATAGCCTTGTTCTTGTAAAAGTTTTCGCCTTGAAACTTGGGTACTGAATGACATGTTAGTTAACGTGAGCTGCAGTACCTAGGCAAGTTGGAGGTGTGATGAAAACGTACCTGTTCGTCGAAAGTCGTCAGGTGCGAAATCATCCGGACTCTTGTAAGGGAAGTCATCGACGAGCCAGCCGTGGCCAAGTGGGCTGTAGGCGACGTAGGCGATGCCGAGCTCTTTCGCCGTATCAATAAGACCATCGGTCTCGTGCAGTGTCTCAAAGGCCGAGTATTCGGCTTGGACAGCATCGATCTTTGCAACTATTATTTGTAAGTCAAGTTCACTGGTTCTAATGATAAACGTACTGGAATTGGCCTTGCGCAAGGTGTTGGCGGAACATTCAGATAGGCCAATGTACTTTGTCTTTCCCTGCTTTCGGATTTCATCCAGAGCAGGAATGGACTCCTCGAGCGGCGTGTCTGGAATGTAAGGTTAGAATCATCTTCATTATAGTATCTCAAATCGAAGAGCACATACTAGGATCAATTCGATGCAGGTAGTACAGGTCAGGGGCAAAGCCAAGTCTTTCGATGGTTCCTTCGATATACTCCTTGATGTGGGAGGCAGAATTGGTCACTCCGCCCTTACCAAACACATCGAAACCACACTTTGAAGCGACTATTATTTTGGTACCAAGTCAGCGAAGGCTCAAGTCAAACCCAATTTCAAGTTCCAAGTCTTTGTGAACTTGTTATCAACTTACTAAAGACCTTGTCTCGAACGTTATGTTTCCTGATAAAGTCCCCAAGGAGCTTTTCGTTAACGCCAGCCTGATATACTACCTGTTAAAGAGAGTTAGCACGTCCATGGCATCTGCTACTCCTTTGCTTGGACATACAGCTGTATCCCAGAAGGTGCAGCCTAGCTCAATAGCTTTGAGCAGGACTGGTTCGGCTTCCTCAAGGCTCAGGTTAGAGCCGAGACCAAAGCTCATGCCCATTGCTCCAAAGCCGGGCGACGGAATAGTGATGCCGCCGAAGGGAATAGTTTTGACCATTGTGAATTGAATAGTAGTAGTTTGAAAAGTGAAAGATGAGTTGTTTGTTGCCAGGATACTGTTGAGTTGTTGTTCGAGTGATGTTTCATAAATATCTTTTTGATAGACCTTCGGCTACCTATTAATAGTCCTCACAAAATATCAATTATCGCGTCTGTCTAATGAGGCTACGGACTTAGCTGTAAACTCCATCAGGAGATAAACGAAGCAATCCACAATGACGTTGTATAACGATCGAGACTCCACGGTGGGGCCAGGAGTCCTCGGAAGATAAGCCAGTCGCATAAGGTTTAAAGATCTGATTCTGGGAAATGCCGTTGCCTCTAAATCCGTGGAATTGAGTGGGGGATAAGCCAGTTGCATTAGCGCCGAGTAGAGACTGTCACCAACAGTTCAGCTGTAATGCCTGTTGTGGTGGGTCTTCAACAACATGCGTCTGTCCTCTCGCGCTTTGAGATATAAGATTTCACTTAGTGGCAACTCATGCAATCGGCTTATTGTGCTGAACGCGCCAACTAGGTTGAAATAGCATTTGCGGTACTGACCTTATGAATCGGCGAGATGGGAAAGTACATAAACCAGTGGCATTTGCTGCCATTCAAATCTTGTTCAACATGCAATATCTGCGATTGAGGATTATCTAGCAATATTTTACCAAGTTCAGGTTGAAAGTCATGACATCCGAAATGAAATATGCCCGGTATGCATCTCATAACCCTTTCTGTTCCCAAACATCGACTAATATGTCTTCTAGGGTTGGGAAGTCTGGTCTCAAAGTCTCACAGATCATCCTGGGATGCATGAGCTTCGGCGACAAGAACTGGCAACCCTGGCTTCTTGAAAAAGACGAAGCTCTCCCGATCCTCAAGTATGCCTTCGACAAGGGCATCAACACGTGGGATGTCGCCGATACATACTCGAATGGAGAGTCAGAGAGGATCCTTGGCGCGGCTATCAAGCACTACAACATTCCCCGCTCAAAGCTGGTCATTATGTCCAAGTGCTTCCAGTTCGTCGATGAAGAAAAAGGCCCTATAGATCCTGCAACTCTCACCAGTAACGATGGTTCTCGCGTCAACAGAGTCGGCCTCTCTCGAAAGCACATTCTTGATGCAGTGGATCAGAGTGTCGAACGACTGGGCACCTACATCGATGTTTTGCAGATTCACAGAATGGATCGTGATGTTCCGCCAGAGGAGATTATGAAAGCACTCAATGATGTAATCGAAAGTGGAAAGGTTCGCTATATTGGTGCCAGCTCGGTATGTTGACCTCGGCCATATTATTCTTTGGAAAATCTAACGGCCGAGAAGATGGGAGCTTGGGAGTTTCAAATGCTCCAGAACGTCGCCGAGAAAAACGGATGGCATAAATTCATCTCCATGCAAGGTCTATATAACCTTCTCTACCGCGAAGAAGAAAGAGAAATGAATCCTTACTGCAATTACACCGGGGTCGGTCTGTTCCCTTGGTCTCCCCTTGCCGCGGGAGTTCTTGCACATTCTTGGACCGACAGAACAGATGCTCGAGAGCAGAAGGACCCCTTCCTCAAGCTTCTATTCCGCGGTGAAGACCAAAACGTTGATCGAGCCATTGTTGACCGTGTTGAGCAGTTGGCTCAGAAGAAGGGTGTCGCTATGGCTCAGATAGCGCAGTCTTGGCTGATTGTGAAGGGATGCATGCCTATCTGTGGTTTGGAGAGTAAAGAAAGAATTGATCAGGCAGTGGGAGCCCTTCAGGTAACACTAAGCGATGAGGAGATCGCGTATCTCGAAGAGCTCTATGTTCCCAAGGTGCCATTCCCTTTCTGAGTGGTCATGCTAAAACTTCTGGATGGATGTGGAAGCCAAGCTATCTCAAACCAACTATTTGACATGCATATGAAAATTCTATCATAATTCTTATGTTGCCATGGATTCAATGACGCCCATTATTCGTGTACTATACGGTGCCTAAAAGGTGCCTTAGTCTAATTCTCGAAAAGAAAAGGAGCCGGGACAAAGACCTGCCGAATTAAATTAATTTCTCAGCATTTTCTAGCCAATTGCAAAAATGATAAGAATATCGAAGAACTTGGTTCATATGATGGATGGTTTCCAAGCGATCGGATCAAGTTTAGCTTCCGAGCTGTCAATCAAGACCTTGCGCCTCATCTTCTTTCAAGGCCCGACAAAAAGCAGCGAGATGTCGAAAAGCGACCTTTGTCTATCTCGTCAAGTAAAGTCAAAGGCTTTGCATGCGTTCAGGGTGTTTGTAAATTGGTTGTCTCATAAGTTCATAATTATAATTCATTCGGCTTTGATAGGCCATGCACAGCTAACGGCTGAAGTTGATGGCGGGTCTTGAAAATGGTTCTGGGCAGGCTGTCATGTAAGCGTAAGCACCTAATTATCGCAACACCATGACAGTATCAGAAACTTCTCGAAGTTCACATATTATCAGCTAAATAGTTTTAAATAATTCCGATTTAAACAATGAGCGGATCAATTAACTCGCCAAAGGAAATGGAATCGGAGCAAAGACTCGCCGAGTCTACTGGAGGTATTTCTCCTTTGGGCAATAGTCCACGCCGTCCGCGGACACGGGCCTCGGCTCGACGACTAATACAACATGGCGAGATTTTCATATTTAATAACTTGAGATCAACCAATGTCACCTCACAAACCATAGACACAAATCGAAATCATGACAGACCTACTCGTTTCAAAACCTCTTGAGCTACCATGCGGCCTCACGCTGCCCAACCGCCTCGTCAAGGCAGCCCTCGCTGAGGAGATGGCTGATCGTCAAAATCTTCCTACAACAGAGCAGATGGAGCGTACATATGGTGCCTGGGCTGATGGAGGCTGGGGTATGATCTTGACTGGAAATGTTCAGATTGACGATCGATACCTCGGTGGATTCGCTGATTGCTCCATCAATGGGAATCTGCCAGAAGAAAAAGTCCTTGAGGCGTATAAGAGATTCGTTGGTATTTGTCGAAGAAAGGGAACGCCGACAATCATGCAAATCAACCATCCGGGTCGACAGTCGCCCATTGGAGCTGGCAGCAAATCATTCTTGGCTAAGAATATCGCCCCGAGTGCTGTTCCGCTTGATATGGGAAACGACATTATTTCAAAGATCGTGACGACCTTTGTCTTTGGATGTCCAAAGGAGATGACGCTCGAGGACATTGAGGATGTTGTAAAGCGATTCGCTAATACAGCCCGGATCGCAGCGGCCGCCGGTTTCGATGGAGTTGAGATTCATGCTGCTCATGGGTATCTCTTGTCTCAGTTCCTGTCTGCAAAGTCCAATAAGCGAACCGATGCGTATGGAGGATCAGCAGTCGCCAGGGCAAAGATCATCGTCGACGTCGTCAAGGCAATCCGAGCAGCAACGCCAGCGAACTTTTGCGTCGGTCTCAAGATGAACTCTGCAGACCACCAGTCTCCCACTGAGCTCCAGGAGTGTCTGGAGCAAATTTCTCTGATTACAGAGGTCGGTTTGGACTTTTTGGAAGTCAGCGGCGGAAGCTACGAGAACCCAACTGTACGTCAGACAACACATTTTTGGAAGCCTTTCTAACATGCAAAGATGTTTACCGGAACTGGTGAGAAGAAAGCCGCCAGTACAGCTGCGCGAGAGTCGTTCTTCCTCGAATTCGCCCATGAGGTGCGCGCCAAGTTTCCAAAGGTTCTTCTGATGGTCACTGGCGGATTCCGCACGCGAGCGGGTATAGAAGATGCTCTGAGTCAAGGTGCTTGCGACCTAATTGGAATTGGCAGGCCCTCTATCATCAACCCCTCTTTGCCTGCGAGTATCATTTTGAACAAGGAGGTCAAGACTGAGGATGCGAAGCTTTATGCGAAAAGGATTCATACTCCGTGGATCCTGAAGCAGATTGGACCCAAGAGCGTTGGATCTGGTGTTGAAATTGTGAGTCGTGCTCTGTGATTAAATGTTGGCAAAGCTAATCCTTCTCAGACATGGTACAGGAAACAACTGCAGGCTATCGGAAAGTGAGAAATCGCGGTGCTGAGTTCCTGTTTACTGTCGTTTTCTTCGCTATAGGATATCCCAAGGCCATATTAGGCCTTTTTGATGGAGACTCACATTTGCAAATAATTCCTAGAGCTTGATCTCAATTAGAACAATAGACTTGTTTTCCCATGATCACGAAAATTGGTGGTTCATGCAAAGGCAGTGCATAAAGAAACGGAAAGAGACAGACAAGGCTGCGATTGGACCAACGCGTCACGTGGCGAGCGCTGCCAAGCTTTTCTGCGTCCAATGAAATCGCAAGGCTGAGAATTAGAGATGCGGGCCTCCCGCTCTCCCCACGATCCATGCTGTGCGACCAGAGCTAAAAGTAAACGACACGAAAGCATCACGAGAACAGCAAAACGAGGAGGATTCGATATCAAGAGAAACAAGCAAGTTCCAAAGCTGAACGACAGCCTGATATATAAGCATGTTCTCTGCCGCTGTCTCCACGACCCGTCACGTGTGCGTGCGGCCAACTTTAGAAAACATGGCAAAAATCCAAAGAAGACCCGATCTCAAAAATTTTGTTCCAAATTCTTGACTCAGGTTCCTGAATTCAAGGTGAGCTCCCGGCCAGGATCGAACTGGCAATCTTCTGATTCTCATCTAGCAACCTTTTGAGACTGCTCTTAGAAGTCAGACGCCTTAGCCATTAGGCCACGGGAGCTAGCTGTAGTTGGATATTGGCCGGACAAGGTTGTGAACCGTGTTATATGACTCACATGTTATGGGGCCATCCTTCACAGCGTTTGACAACACCTTGACCTGCTGACCTATCACGAACGGTCGTTGGCAATGGGGCTGAACTGTGTGTTGCACCAGATTCTCTTAAAAAGCTATGTACCTCGTGTATGACTTGTTTACTATCTACCTCATCTTAAGCGCGATGTCCAACCCCAATGGCTTCCTCAAGAACCCCTCGCGTGTCTCCATAACCTCCTGCTTCAACTCCGGCGTGTATCTCCTCGCCCACGTCGCCGCGATCAACTTCATCTCCATCTCCGCGACATTCCTGCCCACACACGCCCTCGGCCCATGACTAAACGGATTAAACGCAGTCTTTTGCAGGTTATTCACACTATCCCAACGCTCAGGCTTAAAGTCATCTGCGTCAGAGCCCCAGATCTCCTTCGAGTGATGCAGCGTGTACGTCGGCACGCTCAGCACGCTGCCGGGCGGGAAATAATGACCTTTGATCGTGACGCCGGGGGAGTTGTCGGGAATTTGGCGCGGGAGGCCAATGCCGGATGTCGAATGATATCGGAGGGTTTCACTGATGACGTTGTTGAGATAGGTTAGGTCACGAACCATGTCGTACGTAGGGACTGATACGTCAGCGGGGATCGCCTCGTCAAGCTCGGCCTGTAGCTTCTCGAGAACGCCGGGAGTTCGTGTGACGTGATACAGTAAAGCGCATGACGAATTGGACGTGGTGTCACTGCCGGCGATGAGCTGCGTCAAAGCTTCTGCTGTCAATTCCTCGCGACCCAACGGCTCACCCTTCTCATCTCTGCCTTCCATGAGTCGCGCGAGAAGATCTTTTCGCTCAACGGATGGTGGGTTATCCAATCTGGCCTTGACGCGCGCGATCGCAATTCCCGCAAGATTCTTGACTGCGTTGAGGCCGTTGCTGAAAAACGGGTCGGGCAACCATTGTGCATACGGCTTCAATTGCGGCCAGCAACCCAACGTCGCGCTGACCTCACCTCTTCTGTTCAGAATCTCAATCGCGGACGCATAAATAGGCGCGCTGTCGGGCGTCTCTCGAACTTCAGCTACGTCGGCGCCATTTGCGAGCATGCCGAAGGGTACACCAAAAGCAAGGTCGCCGATGACATCAAATGCGAGGTAGTTGAACCATGGGAGACAATCAATAAGCGCTTGTCGCTTTCCATTCTTATCGGTAGTCTGGCCTGATGCGACAAGTTTGTCGAGCTGTTTGACGAAAAGTTCAAGGTTGGCGTGGATGTAAGGCTCAAATTGGCTGATTGACTTGGCGGAAAAGACGTGAGAGATGAGCTTGCGCTTTCGTGTGTGCTCAGCGCGATCGCGAGTGTTGAAGAGACCTCGTCGAATTGAAACAAAAGCGTCGTAGAAATCACTGTCGCTCATTAGCTATGAGAAGACGTGAAGCTGCGCGATACTCACGATTTCAAGAAGCCATTTCCGTGGCCGTAAATGGTTGCGATCGCATCAGGATCGGCGATGGAAGTGTGGTTGGGCTGGATTCGTACGACAGGACCCAATCTCTTGTGAATCTCATCCACGACGCGATATCGTCCACCACGCCTGCAGACGTAGAGAAGCCACAGATTCGTGAACTGCGCCGGGAAAGGCGCTGGGATATCTCTCAGATGCCCATAGGTCACAAAGTATGAGTAGAGATACGTCGCGATGAGGACACATGCGGCAATGGGGATTGACCACCAGGTGAAGAGGATGTCGACAACAGCCATGACGACGGGATTGCAATGCTGTTGTTGGTTAGCTCTGTTCATTCTCTACTGTCGCGCACGCTCACCTTTGATCGCTCAAGAAGCGCGAGTGTTTAAAGACAGCGCGACACTCGTTCAGTCAATTCGAGCCGTAGAGCAGTATTTAAGCAATTGAATCACCACGAGGACGGAAGAATGAAGTCAGACATCTCCAAACTTCCGCATTCTGGGCTAGGTAAACCTCCGCTCGCCCCCGCATCTCGTTCGGCTTGTCTGGATCGGTAGTTGATTGAAGATGGGGATATTCTCAAAAGCTTACCCGGGATCCAATGACATTTCTTTCATTCAAACTTAGTCAAGATGATGGCTTTCGTCATCGGCCTCCGAAAGTGCCGATAACCTTACACACCCTGTTGCTGTCTTTTGAGCTAGAGTGCAAAGAGCGTTTGGTGGTCAATGTGGAGTTCGTGATGGTTGGATACCCTGTGGCGGCAATAAGATTGATGAAAGACCATGAATTGGACGCGTTCTAGAGTGTAACTCATGATCTTATAGAATCTATATATATAAATAATAATTTGGTATCATTTTATCACGGTTTTCAGTGTTGGAATAGGCAGATTAGTAAATGAACGAGGTCTTCTGACGTGCGTAGCCCGTTCGTGATTTGAGCGTCATGCGAAGTCTCGCAGATTTCCATCTTCCTAGTTTCTGTGAGACTCACAGTGTTCAAATCTCGTTGAAGTTCAGGGTACGCAATCATCAAAGGATAGTTAACATTATTTCGGCACCATGCTACAGCAACGGCTCTGAGACTCCTCATCCGAGGCTCACAGGGCTGGATCTCTGCCAAGCTGATGCCCCGCTCCAAGCAGAAACACGACCGTCTTGGCTCTGTTTACAGTCCCTCACACAAAAGTCGCGTGCTAATCTACCCGTTCTGAGCATTCAAATCTCTTCCAATGACACCAAAAAATAAAGATGGAAATGAAACAGCTGACGCATTTGACACCTGCACCGCCCATCATTTGGCCATGGAAACAGTGCGATCCGAACAACCGATAACCGCTGTCAAGCACAAGCCATGGCGGGGTTTCAATTGACACCTCAGATCTCAGCAACTTCATATGCGGTGAAGAATATAGGGGACTTTCATGTTTGGCGCTCGTAAAAACAGTCCAGCCAAGCTGACATTTCTGAAACCAGGGCGTCAGCTGTAGAGAGGTAGCCGCCGGAAGTAAGGACAGCCGGCTTGGTGTTCTAACAAAATCCACTGAAACCGCCTGTGACCAGGGGTTGGGCGTGTTTGATCTCCCGTCTCACAATGCCACCTCAGGCACCACCCGGTTTCGCCTCAACCTGCTATTATGGCTGTGTTTATTAACAGAAAATACGAGAGAAATAAACTCCATATCTACGAGACCCTCGCTCTTTTTGGATCTTTTCTTTTCCCGCGCACGTTGATCTGGTATCACGAAGCGACACGACTTTCATTTCGATAATTCCATTCTTACGGTCTTTCTTATTAATTCTTTAATTTTAATTCAGACAGTTCAGCTCTGGTAGCATCCACTTCGATTAAAAAAGCCTCGCAAGAATCTCTTTGGCTTCTCGTCTCGTATCCGATATATCGAATGGCTTCAATGAATATGGAAGATGCGGCCTTGGATCTACAGCTCTCGCGAATCATTTCCGCCGTCGAACAGACCACGATATTCACAACCATTGTACCGAAGCCAACTGCCCAATCAGAGGGTACGACAACTGCAGATTCGCCTGTTGTTACAGTTACACAGGAAAGCAACTCAGATAATGGCTCGTCTGGTCTGCCTGGAACCAAGATCTTTGGAGCACTTGAGATTATCATTGCTCTTGGTGTGCTAGGTATGGATCCTCAATCTCATTTACATAATTACGACTAACTGTAATAGCTGGTGTATTGCTTCTCATCATGAGCATCATTCTATGTGACCGACGAAGAAAATCCAAGCGAAAGCGAGCAGCCGAGAGAGCTCAGAACAGAATGACAGATAAGAGTGAACCACTAGAAGGACACCAACAACCATCAGGAGCACGGTTGCCAGAGTCAATATGGCCCAGGATGGCGGACAAGAACCAAGCTGTTCATGATTACTGGCACAGTGAAACGTTACGGCAGAAACAAGGCTGGAATCAAGGACAACAAGCTGGCGTGCAACAGGGTCTACCTAGATATGGATAGCTTCGATAACCAATTTGACACGTGCACGGAGAAAAGTAGTAACAGAAAAGTAATTTGAAACTCTCGAGACTTGCGAGGGTGAGATGAATGAGGCTTGCCTATTTTCTGCTCTGTTATCTTACAGATCACTTGCTGGCGACCGACTGGAAGGCTACATTAAGTCTCTCTGCCCCCCAATGATGTAGGTACACGTGTAAATCAAATCTTTATAAGCCTCCAATACGTAGCCCTATAGTTTCAGGATTCGTTGATGGATGCATCACTGCAATAGGTTGTTGGTCAGCCGGCTTGCTTTCAGCCTCACCGGCCAGTTTGTAGGTGACTGTTCAATCACGGTCACTTGGAAGTGTAGTATTTATTCAAATCTTATCAGTGTTCCTTTGCTGTAGGAAAGAACATGCCTTGTAAGCCCAACGTCCGTTTCTGGGGGCCGATTTGTGGCCAGACACAGCGCGTATGAACGGTGTTAGCCCATAGAATGGCCAACAGCCGTCATCTTCCTCAAAACCAGCGAATAACAAGCATAACCAAGAAGTCTTCCAGTTAGAAATCTCCAAAATGATAAAAGTTCTTGAAAGGGTTGCTTTAACTGCGGTCTGAAGGCCAAGTTGCGCCAGGCTGGCGCTTACAGCCCCTTTCGTAAGGTCCTATGGGCGCTATACGAAAAGGAGGAAGCTGACAAGGCATTTTTTAAACCGCATCTATTTAATCTTCAATTCTGACGGGTGGTTTGAACTCATTAAAGACAAAGCTAGCTAAATAACGACACTAACAGTCCTAAACATTATACCACAATAGACTATCCCTCTCCCGAACCGCACCGTCAAGATGGACCCAGTTACTGGACTCATCAGTACCATCAGTCGAGGACAGCTCATGAGACTAATTTTCAAACAGGGCGTGCCAGTTATATCAAGCGTGTTTGCTCTGTTAACTCAGCTCAAGGAAGGAAAGGCCGCAGCGCAAAAGGAGCTGACGTACAAGGAAATGCAGGAGGCTATACCCAAGCTTCTTGACATTATCGAACAGAAGGAGATTCGGCTCGTCACCAACGCATTCAACTCCACCCCGGAATTCATTGCATACTTCCAAGCCGCCGCCACCGGTGCTGTGCCTCTTATTCTTTTGGATGTTGCGCAGTCTATCAAAAGAATCGGTGCAAGGCTTGACGGCATCAGAGATGAGCTCGCGATTTCAAACATAGCGAAGGTTCAAGGCTGGGCTGACGATGGCTTCGGGACATATGTGCACCGATTCGTTCGGAACTAAATGGCTCCGGCTGAGGGGCGTACAAAGGGAGAGAGTCACTTCTTCTATGTATGGAACCCTGATAGCGATTAGTACCCAGACTTCGAAGGAAGGCAGAGAGAGGATCCGCTGGGTCCCAACTTCGGTGGCTATCATCACGACCTAGCCACGATTTGTGTCAGAATGAGAGCGGACAGACAAGCACTTATTGCAACCACTGAGGACAACAACAATGTCATGTTCCATCTTATTATTCCTACTTACTATCCAATTGTGGTAGACACGCCTATCATCTTCGCTGCAGAGCTATTTCCGCTCACCATTATCGGAAGCCGACATCGAGGCACGGACCTCGTCTGGTTCAACCTCGCCGGGCGCTCAAGATTTCCGAGCCCACAACTCGAATTCATTGGTGTATTGCCTTTGGCGAAGAATAATGTGAGTGCAGGCGCCGCTGTGACCTTTCTGGGCTGTTGGCTCGGCTGTGCAGCTTCTGGGATTGCAGTAGTCGCATTTCCCCCTTGCGCCCCTGCTGCAGACGCCGTTTTTGTCTCATGCTGGACCACCGGGATGGCATCAGGGATGGTGGACGCCGTAGCGCAAGAATATGGAAGGAGAGGGAGGAAAGAAGTGCAGGTTCTGGGAGATGCGCTTTTCCTGAATTAGATGGATCTTGAGTTGTCACCTTGTACTAGTTGCAAGCTTTTCTGCGTCTTGCCCCGACTCTTGTTACGTCTAATATTTGTTATTTGTATTGTAGTTTGAGGCTTAGTTACACTACTTATCATGAGACTTGGTCTATTCTTCTTTGAGGTGAAGCAGTGAGTATAGAGTTGACAGTTTAGCTCCCATGTTTGCAGAGGAGGTTCTCAAGAACTAGTCTCCTAGGAAGTTGAACTCAATATGTGATTATGATTGAACGTAAGGTTCTGCACCTAGTTTATTCTCTACCTAATTCAGTATTACTAACAAAAACTAGCATAACAGTTGTGATGCTGGAAAGGAGTTTGATGAATTGGACGAGAAGATTCGGCAACTACCAAACTTCAGCATCTTTTAACAGACACCAAGGCTTGGAGAATGCAGTTCATAACAGATTCTGGACCGATCACCATCAAAGTCAGTATTATATGCTGCGATGCAATAATCAGCATGTCCGATCAAATACATAGGGTGCCATTAGTTGACCTGAGCCGAGCGAGTATCGAACAGAAGATCCTGATTAGAGAGAGAGGGACTCCCGATGTTCTGGAATGGCTCTGAGATACTATAGTCTGCCCGGTGTTGGATAGAATTAGCTTTTCAGAGGCTCCGACAGGTGGCAACTGGCCGTACGTATGGTGGATACCGACTGGCCTCTTGAAATACTTCCCAATACACGCAGCTGGATGTCATTGGAAGAAGAAAAAAGAGACGACGCTGGATAGAGTTGTTTCATCGTATGCTTCGTCGGTCAAGGCTATGATATAAGCTCGAAAACGAACAACGCCGACACGAGAAACAAACAAAGCGGTGCTTGTAGCTATGGAGACTACACCAACGCTGTCACGCTTGGCGTTTACCAACCAGGAATTGGAAATCGTCAAAAGTGTTTGTTCGTTGATTGGGTTAGCCGTTGTTGAGCCCGAGCGACGAAAGGTCGCCCTCATCGACCAACTTCGCCAGTGGAAGTTATTCCATTCTGCAGGACACGGATGCACCGACCCCCAAGACCCTCTGAGGAGCTATTTGTGTCTCGAAGATGTCGTAACGAATCCGCTGAGGGTAGGTGGTCTATTGGACTTGAACCTAAACGACCAGCCACTTTATCTGTCAGCTTGTGGAACGGGCCGTTTTCAACAGGAGCGTTTCATGGATGAGAACGTTCATCTCATCAGCGCTCTTCAGCTCGTCGGCTTCCAACATGTAATAGATACTTTGCGGGATGTCAATGACAAGGTTTGCGTTGATGAAGCCAAGGTAGTGTATGAGGGTATCAAGGATTGTCAGACGACAGATCAATCTGTGCCCTGGGGGCTTCATGAGGCGAGCCGTCAGCTAAGGGACAACTGGCTGGAGAAAAGGGACCAAGAGGGACACCATAGATGGGAAAATGATGATATTCTCAACAACTTGGTTATAAAAGGGCCTGCGGTCCACGGTATTAGGTGGGAAAGGAGACGAGTTCGGAGTAGAGGAAGGGCCAAAGGCATGTCAATCTCGTTTGGGACGAGGTGAAGGAGAGTTGCGACCAAGGCTTCCAGAAGTGCACGGGTAAGCAAGAACATTATGTCCGGGTCGAGACCAGAGGTCAGAGATGGTCTAGAGAGGCTTCCTGAGCTATCCTCCTAAGACATAAAGTCAACCCTTCACCAGCATGGGTTCCGTTTATTCACTATGGTATCTAGACGGCAGGTATCTTAGAGCTAAAGGACTTCAAATCATTTTCATGTCCTGCATATCGAAAACTAGACCAAGTGTGATATCAACTTTACCGCTCTATAGAATAAAATCAAATCTACCCTCTACAACCGACACCAAAAGCTTGTTTCGTGGAAAGCAGGGGTGGTTCGATAAGCGGTATTTAACAACCCACATTATAGAGCTGTCATTCTCGAATCTTTGCTGACCTGCCTAAATGGAGGGGAATAAGATGGTCGATCGGGTGATCTGAGACGACCCTGGTAAAAGCCGGATGCTTAATCGACAGTCCGACAGGTCGAGTACCTTGGTCCGAGCACCTCAGATTTGATATCTGACCACTGCACAGTCTCGGAACCCGTCGGACTCAGCTTGCTACGCCTTTTGGTGGTACAAGACTTTACCCTCCCCGAGTGAGCTGTTATCTAATAGCAGTGCTTCCTATCGACATGCCTTTTCAGGGTTAAATATTCGTCGTGCTAGCGACGAAACCAATAGTGTAGGCACTTTCAAGCCTCTCAACCCCTAGATGGATTTTACGGCATGGATCTTGAGGGAGAGTGGTGAGATGGACCAGGCTACACTTGTCTATGGCTTGCATATCGTCCCGTAAGATTCCTTGGCTACACCAGCTCACAACGGTGACACTAATACGCGGGGTGCAGCTCATGTCCCGCGCCACAATTATTCTCGAATCTTCAACGTCCAGCTGCGAGACTTGTCGACAGCCATGTACAGCATGCGCATCTAGACCGCCGGGATTTCTGTATAGGACTTCAACCGGGCCGATGATAGCCTCTCAGTCCCGCGGTGATAGTGTGCTAATCGATAGCGAACCTCAAACAGGCTCGTCATTTGCCAAAAGAGCATCATCTTCGGCTTTATTCAGTAGAAGTGAAAGAGGGGATATACACAACTAAAGGAAACAGAGTACCATTGAGACACCACTACAAAGAAAAAAGCGTCTTGGCTATCACAAATATAGTGATACGGCCTTATACCGGGATCTACGTTGTGACATAGTCATTTTACCCCAGATTTTCCCAACCACTAACAATCCGCCTAACAAAGCCAAGCATCATAGCCAGCAAACACACACCCTTGGCAAATTCACTAGTTGTGGTCTTTCCTTGGAACTCCGAAAGACTTTCTTTTTTCAGTCGTAGATCGAGGTCAAGTGAGCTATCGCCGAGCCATATGGTGCCATGGCATGCAATAGCCTGTTTCTTAATGGCTGCCACCTTTTACATCCGGTCCCCCTCCCCCTGCTGGGTGTACCTGACAGCCAGGTAACATTTCTTTTTATGGCATGATCTGTCAACACCATGTGCAGAATCTCAGACAATATTACTCTAGAAAAAGTGTGTGTGCGGGGATTTATCTCGGGGTCGGAGGGCGCCGCCGTTTGGGGATGACGTTCCGGACGGGCCAGCTGGATTGGTCTTGTGAAACGGAGGGTTTTTATATTGGTGCGGGCTCGAGGATAAGAAGTCGTGCATGGAACGCAAGAATTGGCATTATCTTGGCTCTTGGCTTTATTTTTTACTTAACAGATAAGACCCTCTTTGATAAACAAGCTTTTATATCTCCATCCGCACAGCTTTTCTCAATGGCCTTCTTCAAGACCAAGATGCCTGCACTTGAGACTTCACCCGTGTCCTCACCAGTCCTCTATCCCTCCGTCACGTCTGACTTTGAAGCTGCAAATCTCAAATATGCAGCAAAGTTTACCCAGTCCCACTTACCATCTCCGCCCCGTCGGTAAGTGATCTAATACCCGCGCCCTAGGATCAAGGGCTTAACATTTACCCAGAAAGGTAGCGGTGGTAGCGTGCATGGACAGCAGATTGGACGTTGAGAAAGTACTGGGTCTAGACCTTGGCGATGCCCATGTCATCCGAAATGGTACCTACTCCAATTTTCTTGTCTTACCTGCAAAGCTGACAGTTACAGCTGGCGGTCGTGCTGTAGAAGCACTTCGATCAATCTTGATTTCTCAGCAGATGCTGGGCACGCGTGAGATTATTGTCATGCACCATGTAAGACCACATTATTCCATTTTATTCGATTTCATCCATTCCCACGGCAATATCATAAGGCCATATTTTTCAGCTGCCCCCCATGTAGATAGTGACCGGCCCGGCTGACACCCCACGCTTCTAGACCGGCTGCGGCATGCAGAGCTTCTCCGACACAGATTTCCGGTCCAAGATCAGACGAGAACTAAAGGAAGACGTGGACCACATGGCGTTTCTTCCGTTTTCTGATTTGCGGCAGAGTGTTATTGATGACGTTGCGTTTTTGCGCAAGAGTCCGTTGATTTTGGATGTACCTATTACTGGGTATGTTTATGATGTCAAGACAGGTCGGATTGAGCAGGTTGATGAGAGGGCTGATTCGGAGTGCTCCAGCCCTTAAATTGTTGTTTAATATGTATCTATGGCACTGTAGGATATTTGTTTGGGACAGCGAGCGAGCGGTTAGAATTATTTGGTATACAGGCACTGCCAGGCCTTAGGGCTATGTTCCTGCCGAGGAAGCAAGTGGAGGGTTACAAGGAACTGCAGGGGGGCCAACAGGGGAATAAAGCCGGTTACTGCATAGATAACCTATAGTTAACAGGGCCGGTAGTACAATAAATAGCCTTAGATTTCTCTAGGGAGACTTTAAAGTTACTTTCAATTGAGAAATAAAGTTAAATTATAATAGTAAAAGTTTTTAAGTAAATATACACTCTGTACAAGCCTATGCCTGCACTTCTGCAGGGTACTTCCAAGCCATCCACGCAATCCATGCCTGGAATCCACTTATCAAAATGCTTACAATCCCAACCAAGATTGAGATACAAAGAGCCAGTAGAGCAATCGAGAAAGCATTACCATCGGTACTTCTACGATCAAACCAACGTTCCAGTTTATTCCGTGGCGGCCGTTTCTTCGCAAGCTCATACAACCTGGCAATCCGCTCTCCCCAGTACATGTATCTTATCCCCTTGTGAAAGACATTATAGCCATCGTATTCTAAACACTCAGGGTCAAAGCCGTTTCTACAAATCAGAGTTCGTAGGATCTTTTCAGACCGATGATCTGTGAGAGGGAAGAGGATATCTTGCAACGAGTGTAAAGTCTCAAACAGAAGTTGGGGCGGCAAAGTTCCACTATCATGAATATTAGCTGCGTAATGATTCGCCTGTTCGTAATGATTTGAATGAGCATACCGGCGTAGACTTTCTAGCACAGTTATATCGAGAGGACTTGTATGACTTTGAAATTGCTCTAAATGTGCTTTCAAGTAGGCCACCTGATGGAAGAGATAGAGCGTATTGCCCTTCTCATTGAAAAGAAGATGGCATGAAAGGTCATTTGTTGGCAGGAAGCAGATCCCGAGCCGTTTTTTCAGCTTCCAAGCTTTAAGCTTCGACTTTTGACCAATGATGTCCTCAAACTTTTTGTATGATTGATCAGGGGCTCGGGGAATTGATCTTTCGACGAACGAAACAAACGACTCTCGTGATAGCCAGGAAATAGGTCGGTACCCTCCAAGCACAAAGTTTGCAGGGTGCCATTCTTGGGCCGCCGAGTCAATCATCACCATTGCTTGTACTGCCCTGTTTATGATATTATCGACATTCTCTCCTATCGTCTGATCCCCATGGCAAATTTGGTTCACGGTCTCTTCTTTTGTGTTTTGTATGTTGTTTCTGAGCATGATGGCAGTTGATAGTACATGTTGATGGGTAGGTGAGGAAGAAACATAATTGCAACTAAATGTGCTTTCCCTTAGAGCTAGTTCATCGAAGAGCGTAAAGTAGGCTTCAAACTTGCCCTTTCTGCCGAGGAGTCTGAGAGAAATCTCATCCTGCTCCTCAGGTGTTGTTAGTCTCATGTTGCTAGAAGAAAAAGCCCATTGAGCCGCATCGCATAATGCCCGAGGACCAGGGCATAAGATATACATTTCTAGGACCAATGTTCTCCGGAGTTGCTACGGGTGCTTCATCCCACCGCTCTCAGGTTCGCCCAGTTCGCCTGTCAGCATTGCCTCAAGGACCACCAATCCTAATCTGACCGCCCGCATATTGCACTATTCGATTGGCCACCCATCAAGCCTCGTTGGGTATCAACACATAATCACAATTACAATTGTAATTGTTAGTTGAGCCTCAAAGTCCCAGACGGTAGAGAGCTCCCCGCTACCGTATGTCACCCCCATCTCGTATCGACCTCTGAACATCTCTCTTTGATCCTCATCCAGCTTCTAGAAACCAAATATGCGTCCATATCATGGTATGGGGGCTTCCAAGTAATGAGAAACCCTCTTTCAAGGATAAACTTGCGCTAAAGTTCAAGACTCTTTTTGGGAAGGGCTTTCGGAAGAAGAAAAGTTGCGAGACAATTCAACCTCTGCAAGATACCACAAACAGCCGTCGAACGCCCTTTTCCCAGAGCCTGAGACCATCACACCGAAGACTTGCGATTCAAGCATTCTTATCATCTCAGCCGACACAATCACAATATTTTGAAGAGAGAGAAGCAGCACCTCAGGTATTTCAGCCATCCTCATATCACACTGGCATACCACCCACTGCACATTCTCCGCGCGATCAGACAAACACAGACGTCAAGACACTGCCTCACAGTCGCAATATGATCTTTTATGACCTTCCGGTCCACTCGACGACCTGCTCAGCAGAAGCGTTCCAAAAAAGGTTTCGATACGTCACAAATGAATTGAGGAAGGTTGTCGCTGAACATAACGAACTTCGTATGTGCGGTCGACATATCAACTACAGTTGCCACATGATTGGCGACTCGAAGGATTCGGCTTTGCCCTCTATACTTATCGAGTGTCGAAAAAGAGATCTAAAGTTGTTGAGAGAGCTCTTTAACAAGCACGCCGCGCGACTCTGTTGTCGCAAGGACTCGACTTGGCCTACACTGGTACATCACGATCTTCCATCATCGAGACCTTCATTCCAACTTATCTATTTGTCGCACGCATTCCACCCTACAATGCAACACGCTGCAAATAACTCAGTGGTAGTCAGAAACTCATCCAGCGATACACTCTGCGGTTCTCTGGTCCAGTATGAGGGCCGTATAGCCACCATCGGCCTGACAATTATCGTCGATGGCATAAGTCACATGATGACTGTCAACCATCTCTTCAATAACAATTTGGGAGATGAGAACTCGCTTTTCACTGCTGATGATGAGCCGGTTCATCGTAGCAGCTCAAGCGAGAAGTCAACAAGTGCGTGTCACGACACTTGTGTCATTCCACCAAATCCCGATCTACATCAAGAAAAACAGAATTTGGACATTGATTATAGCAGCATGCATGAGAGTGTTGTAGAAGAGAGTCTCAATGCGTCATACACGAAAGAATGCCCGCAATCTCGTCTTGCCGAGTGCCGGGCGGGCCAACCCATTCCTCTCCCACATACATTGGATCCCCCAGCACCATACCTGGACTGGGCATTCGTTGAGTTGAACGACTCTTCAGCGAGCTTCCAACTACCTAACATTATCACCCTAGACTCTATGTCGAGCCCCGTACTCCTTCGCCAAGTGTCGAAACAACCGCTGTCTCATACCACGTCGGTGTACATGATTTCGGGGATAAATGGCACAAGAAAAGGCTGCCTATTCAGTGGTCTCAGTGAACTTGGTCCACTACAAGGTCGAAGCCCATGTAGAGCCTGGAAAATGATACTAGATTCTGATCAAGGTAAGAAATGTGTCTGGGTCTTGCTCAATTATGACTAAATTGATATGTTAGATCTCGAGCCAGGAGAGTGCGGCTCAATCGTTGTTGACCAGACTACGTTCGACATATATGGCCATGTTATCGGATCCAACATTATTGGTGATGTTTTCGTTGTTCCACTTTCAGACACTATGGAACAAATCCGAGTTGCTTTTAATGCAACCACTGTGACCCTACCCTCACAGAACCTCATCCTGCCACTTTGCAACATATCTGAAGATACCATGACTACCCAGGCAAGGCTTTCTACTATCCAATCACAACCAACCACCGCATACACTCGTCTTCACCCTGGTTCCGCAAAATGCTCTCTAGGATCTTCCTCAATCGCACAGACATGGAAGCGTCCGGAAGATCCGAGAAGCCACAGCGGCCAATTCCTTAAGTTTCAAAGACTTTTTCATCCAGACAAGGAGGGCACTTCGTACCTGCAAACATTGAATGAAGCGGGACTGCTGGATCACGAAGCGGAAGTTCCAACCCTTCTGCTTTGCTATCCGGACACAAAGTTTACAGAACGAAGCATGAAGCGTATACAAGACTTTTGCCGTGGTGCTTCATTCGCTCTGGACAAGTTCGTATCTCACCCACTTAGCTCAGGCCCATACGCCAGCTCAGATACCAGCATTAAGCCAACAGCCATGGATTCAAGCATAGAAATCCCGTATTTTGCGGTTGTCACTGATGTAGGTTGGTGCGATAATACGCTTTGCTATACCAGTCGACACAAACCACTTGCATCAAGCCTCAGGCTAAATGAGATGCTGAAAGAAAAGGTATGTACTCAGGAGTCTTTTATCAACACGGAGAGAGGATTTGTGACTTATTCTTTCTAGCGATTTCATCCCATAGACCCAGGCCCAGGCCCGGCCTTGATAAGGCAACTCAGACGAATGTAGGCAACGAATAGACATCGTAACGTGTCACTGAGCTGATAGCTTAAAATAGTTACATCCATAACCCAGATGGGGCTAGTATCCTGGCTCTCATGAGGACCATGTCCTGCCGCCAAGTAGCCATCCTCCGTCCGATAATCATGTCCTACGTCACGACAAACATCGACCCGTACATACAGATCAATGAGACCGTAAGTTAATATAGCATTAAAATCATAGAACACTTTAACCAACAACTTGATATTATAGCAATGGTGGGGATCATGCCAGCATCATCTCAGGTTTCAATTTCCCTTCTTTACACTCGTTCCTAAAGGCTATAATGATCCCCGAACCATGTCCAAGACGGGAGAGCCATTCAGAACTCGATTGAGTCTTTCCTTTCTGACTCAATGTCCCGTGGGGACGCTGTTTCGCGAACATAGCCAAGCCAGTCTCTGTGAATCAGTAATCTCATTTGGGATCGCTGTACATAGTATTGATTACTGGGACGTATACTGCTTTGAAGACGGTAACGCTAGTATATCGATTTTTGGATTTGACTTCGAAGATGACGAATCTGGCTTCGATAATGATTTACAAATATCTGAAGAAATGCTCAGACACTCCCCCCGAACCTTTTTCCTGCACACAATGAGTGTAAGTCTTGATCGGGCGCTGGACCAGCACACCGAGATCTTGGAAGTCTTCCAGGACTTTATCAAGGGGCAAGTGCGTTACTTATCGGTAAGTCTTTTCTCTGGCAAAGTCATAATAGTATGAAATAGTATAAACAGGACTTGGCTAAGTACTAACTATCCTCCAGAAGAGTGCTAAACAACCGCATGGATTCGCACACAACAGTCGTCAGCTAAAAGAAGCCCTCCGTCAAGTGCTCCATTCGATAACAGTCCTGACACGTAATGTTCATGAATTCTTATCAAATGATCCCAGAAAGGACCTTGAGGATGTCCCTCACGGCGGTGATTTTGCCGATGGGAGTAAGCCAAATGACATGGAAACACTCCTACGTCGCATAAATACGTTATGCGGCCGGTTGCGGGGCATTCAGCTCGCCTACCAACAACTGGAAGCTAAAGTGACCTCCGTCAGTGGTGAGCAGGAAGATCTAGCGAGGAGGCCTCGTGATAAGTATATCACACAGATCACGATTGCAGCGTTTACCCTAGGAATTCTCAACCTTATAGCCCAGATTTTTGCAGCCTATGGTTCTAATAGCAACTGAGTAACGTCCTACTGTTGATGGATAGATTCATTGAATTGATGGAATTATATGCTCAATCTTACTTGGCTTGCACCACGTAGACTTGCTTGTTGTTTTCATCGTCATGTCTCCGTTATCATGAACACTTATCCTTGTGCAACCTTAACCAGTTGATCGGAGTCTGATACCGAGCCTCGAGCTACCCACCGTCCATGCCGCCATTTTACAGCAATCTCAGCCTGTGAAACACGAACTAAATGCGACAACTTCAAGTTTTGATAATTTTTATAGGCCTTATTCTTCTATCATCTATGTAACATAGGCTTCTGTTTTTTTTGGCTAGCGGTATAACGGTCTGACCATCACATCAGGTATAATGAGACGAAACCCAAGCGACACGTGACCTGTCACGATTGCCGCTTTTGTGGCCTTTTCGCTTGTTGGTTTCCCTCACCGCACATGTTTTCCTCCCCTTATTTCTTACAAGCTCCTGTTTATTTCCTTTCCTATGGCGTTACCTGCTGCTGATCCTCAAGAGCATCCTGCATGGATATATAATCCTTCTGCCGATATTCAAGAGTATCCTGACTGGACACATGACCCCGAAGTACGAACGCCACGGTTCGATGGAGGCCCTCGATGTCGCCGCAGTATCTTTGTCAGGTTAAAGCAGGCGTTAACGCACGGCGGCAATAGACTACACTAACGGGGTTTCGCCATCATACGTACTGCTTATGGCCCGGAATCAGAAGAACAGTTCCAGCACGCCTTGACTCTTATTGGTCGCATAGCTCAAGTTTGGTCTGATGATGAGATTACTAGCTGTAAGACGCTGATGGCATATTTGAAGGAAAATGATATAGAGCGGCTTGGCCATATCTCTATGGAAGTCGACACATGACCAAATCACGAATTTACACGCCGCTACCAGAATGATATTCAGAAGATAAACAGCAGCTTGATGATGTTTCAGTAGCTACAGTGCGTAGGTACTTTAATGACTGGATTGCATCCAAAAATGGCACTTCAGTCGCTGACGATGTACGCTTTACTACATACATTATGCTAGACACCGAGACCCTGCTTCAACTTGCCGAGGCGCCTCAAGATCTCGAGCTTGACTCAAATTCGAGCGAATTCTTCAGATCGCAGTATTAGGTGAAGATGGTGGACGCAGAATCTGCAGGCGAAGAGGCCTTCGACGCTCTTCTCTATGGCATGGATAGTCTCGCAGCATATTGGTTTCACAAGAATAACTCGCGAAGATTGGTTGTCCATAGAAAGAACCGCGAGAATCCGGGAGTTCTATACCATGGCTTTGCACCTCATGAGAAAGCAATACAAGATGCGTTCAAGGCACATATGAAGCAGGGGGCAGATATTAGAAGCGATCAAACAAAGAACTGATTTACAGTTAAGAAGATTCGCGATTTGTATGTAGTCATCACGAGCCACGGCAGTAAAAAGGCTCTTACTGCAGCTACAATATTATATTATGCCTAATCGCTATCTACAGGAGTCATCGTCAGAAACAAATTCGAAGCCACGACTGCCTGAGGTGCAGACGATGTTAAGCCACCTTACTAGGCTCCCTCGTATCGTAAGTAAAGTAATATGTCGCTGTTACTTCAGTCCTGACTGGAAATGGGGCCTTCCAGTCATAATTAGGCCTTACACAGTATGCATTACCAACAGCGAGATTATCTGAACATTTCTGGGCGTCACCCAGATCGGTATTAACCTCGAGTAATAGGTCAATATGGATTCCTGCTGCTGCACAAATACGAGCGCACGAGTCTGCCTTGTCTGCAACGTGCCACCCACCGCAACGCTCTGTCGTCCCTTTAGGGACCTTGGCACCCTTTGGGGGGGCTATCTTATTGTAGGTGTATGGGTCTTGTACTTGGGGCGTGGTCGTACCGGTGCCGTTAGTGGAACTGTTGTACTGCCCGAACTGGGGACCGAAGCATAGAACTGTGCCATAGACAAAGGTGAAGGACTGGAGATCGACACAGTCGAAGCCAACCCCGGGATTGTAGAGCTGGACATCTCCAAATTGGAGTTGATTTGTCCTGTTGTACTCGATACTGAAGCAATTTTCGTCAGGCCGAAGGATGTAGGTGCGAGGGCATGTTGGGGGGATACACAATTTCGTCCCAGTATCAATAGTTGTGCCGACGTTGCAGTTGGACAAGCGGTATTGATTGGCATTGAAGAGTGCCGCTGAGGAAACACTGTGCTTCAGCGCTACTGAGTTACACGTTTCCTTTGCATCACTAGTTGTGTACCACTCGTCAGTGTCGCAGTCGAGCGAATTTAAGTGGGGATGGTGGCTAGAATGGCCAAAGACAAAAGAGCAGAGAACGAAAAGGCCCCAGACAATGCGGTTTATGCACAAATTCATGGTAGAAAGATGAGAGACTGGGACAGTAGAGCAAGTATGGTTGCAACTCAACTCAGCTGGTGCGATGGCAGAGAACTCAAGCAATATCTGGACGGCTGCTTAGTGAAAAGCCGGATGCCTTGGCTGCAACCGAGAGACAAAGAGCTTGAGCAGTAATTTCGTTTCGGTAATGCTCGTACGTAAGAAGATTGGAAGAACCTTGAAAAAATGAAGAGACTCAACTACGGACTCGGTTTCCTGGGACTCGATATCGTTCGAAAGCAGCAAAGGCGGACAACCAGTCGACTTGTACAAGATGCTTGAATTTTCTGGAGAAAACTCGGATCAAGTCTCCCGTCTAAAGCAACGTTTTGATTAAAAAGTCATGAAACCAAACATCAGCCGCGGCAAAAAGTTAATGTGAGTGGAGCGTTAATTTCAACGACTCATGGAACCAACAGCTCAACCAGGATGAACCAACAACACAGGTGGGTCGAAAAATCATATTAATGCCTGGATGCAATCGAGTATGTTGTAGTCGGGAGGGCTAATATGTTGCAAGAAATACGTAAAGCTCTATATAAATTTGGCAAAGATTTAATTAGTTCTTGCTGTGATATGCCCTATAGACACCCTAACCCTAAGATAAACTATTCCGATCATTTTGCGATAAGAGACATTCCATCTCGATATATCCGCTACTGAGCAGCGATCACCTACACCGGCAGTTTTTACACCGAACTCTGGAACAAACGCCATCACATAGCGGCAGGGGTCTGGCTACCAATCGCTGTGTCATCTGTCTGGGTGACATAGCAGAGCTGTGCAAAGCGCAGCCCTGCCAGTATACTAACTTCGATTTTCTGTCTTGCTACATGGTTATAAAAGTATCCTATATATCTGTTATATAAACCTCAAATTATCCAAGTCTTATACGAGGATGGTTAGTATAAAAAGGTATATAAGACCCCGGTGCTCTCCAGTAGCCAGGACAGTACTGACTCGGACTCCAGACAACGGGTACCGCCGTTAGTCGATGATGAGATCACTCGGAGACGACGCTTAATTTGTCAGAATACCCTCTATACTCTGCATGTCGGTCTTACTGGCCGAAAGGTCCCCAGATCACGATACAACAACTTTTACCACAGAATTTCTCAAACGATCCGGTGCTTGAATCTTGACGAGTTGCGAGTTTTTGAGGTTCTCTACACTAACTTTAGTAGCCCATCTAACAGTCAATAGCCGAGGTCTACTACTGCCGAATGTCTGCACGAAGAAATCATTGCGGTTCTCAAATCGATAGATACACAAGAGAGCTCTGGCAAAGCTGAGAATTTGATTGGGGGGTTTCTTAGGCGTGACAATACTCGACTTCTCTTCCATAAGCTGAGGGCCTGGCTCAGAAGTGGCTTTGATTCGTTAGCTGAATGGGATCGTGCGGTCCAATTTCCTGAGAGGCATGTTTGATAAGATTATCCATTGGTAGGAACACCTAGATCTTGGTTTACCACCTAGGAAATAGACGAAAAAACATTTTACTAACCTTTGCACAGCGTCTTCCATATATCGAGATAGAGCAATGTTATAGAAACTATTTCTTTCTCCAAGTCCTACCGATCATCTCGTTAGTACTAACCTTTCTATGTAGTCTTGGAAGTTGGGCTGCTTACTATCACAAGCTGCCGAGACATGTCAAAGTAGAAAACCATTATTATTGATGGGATTCAGTGATGACTGATAATCCGATTACTACAGAGTGCCGAAAAATGAATCATCTGACGTAACGTTGAGGTGCCCATGTTTGTGGTATTCCTAAATAGGCATAGAGGATCCACGTTACGTACGGTTCATGTTAGTAACTCTGGCTGCGATAAGATTAGTGATTGAATTATGTGTAAAGAAAAAATTCCCACTGGTCAATACTATTAGAAATAGTTCATTCATTCTATTTTGATGGGTACTGAAGCGGGGAAATCTGGCGTTGAGTTTCTGGGCCTACATGTAGGCTGAAGAATCGGACAATCGCTCACCGAGATATATCAACTTCAACAGGCCCCTCTCAGGTGTGCTCGGTCTGCTACGATAGTTTCTGCATCACCTTTGATTTATCATAATGCCTTCCAAAACAGTCGACACATCAAATGAGTGGTCCGACTCGGCAGATATCGTCTCAAGATTCTTAGCCTTACAGCAGGTATATAGCGCCAAAGAACTAGACTCATATCTCCAGTCACTGCAACGCATCAAAGAGCACGAATCAGATTCCGAGAATCAATCAACTGATGTCATCGTTCTTTGCGCATCAGCGATCCTGGCTATTCCCGAGGCCGTTTTTGAGTGGGCGGTGCAGCAGCAGAGCCAAGATGAGGAACGGGAAATAAACACAGTACTGGTGCTATGTGGAGGCATCGGGCCTTGTACATCATTCGTTTACGACGCTATCAGAGCGAGCAAGAAATACTGCACGATATTTGATACGATAAATGGCAAGCCTGAAGGCGAGGTGTTGAAAGTCATGGCGGGACGCTTCTACAAGCTCAAGATCAACGAGACTGGGAGCCAAGATCATGGCTTTCGGATTCTGGTCACCGACCGTTCAAACAACTGTGGAGCAGATGCATCAGAGGCACAAAAAGTTTTAGAAGAGAGCGGTATTCACTCTCCAAGATCTATGGTTATTGTGCAGGATCCAGCCATGAGCAGCCGCACAGTGTCTTCATTTGAAAAAGTCTACGAGAGCAATACGGTCCAGATTACTTGCTGGCCACGGCTGAAACAACCAAGAGAGGTTCAACAAGAAAAGGCGCTGCCCGAGAAAGATGCCCGAAGGGAACTTTGGTCTATGGATCGCTTTCTGGACAGGATCATGGGCGAACAGAATGGAGTTATCAAAGCCAAGTCACCAATCCGTATCCCAAACGAGGTGGAAAATGCGTGGTCAGCTATAATGGATGAAAGCAGCTCGAAAGTCTTTTCATAGAAAATAATATCATAATTCTCATTCTATCTTCGGGTGTGATATTGAGAATGTCTGATATTGACCGGCAACGATTCCGGTTCTGACGTCAATATTCCATATAATATATCGCATCGGCGTTGTCCGAGATGCAGATATCAGATCAGGCTGCGAGATTATTTTCCTTTTCACAACATCACATGATGCACATCATCCTCAACCCAACCCCACTGATTGGTCCCTCACCAGACATTCTCGAACCATCACCAGAAGCAAATCTACTTTCCCGGTCCCGGATCTTCTCGCAACACCATGGCATCACTACGCCGTTTCAGCCTCGTCTTCTACGTCCCACCCGCCAACGCCTCCGCTTGCAAAGCCGCTATCTTCAAAGCCGGTGCGGGCCGCTATCCCGGTCCTGGCGGGTACACTGAGTGCGCCTGGCAGACGTCCGGGATTGGACAGTTCAGACCGGGAGATGCGGCGAATCCGGCTATTGGGAAGGTTGGGGAGTTGGAGGAGACGCCGGAGGTTAGGGTTGAGACGTTGATTGTTGGGGAGGAGACAGTACGGAAGGCTGTTGCGGCATTGAAAGAGTGAGTTTCCGTTGTTCGCAAGGTAAACTATGACTGATTTTATAGGGCGCATCCGTATGAAGAATGTCCGTATCAGGTTTATCGAGTGGAGGACTTTTGATGAAGATATTAGTGGTTTGGTGGGAATCGACCAGTTATGTGAGCTTCGGTTCTACAACACATAAAATTCGGTCATTCGAGGCGATTCACACAGTCATTGATAATTACAAGCATTCACTTTTGGCATCTTAGCAACTATAATTCAAATTAGATCAGACTGAGGAAACCGAAATTAGGGTATTATCAAAAACTAAATCTTCCAATCGCCATTTTTCGTGATCTTGACCTGAAGTTCCAACATCATGCAACAAGAACCTTTGTCTGCGGTAAGAGAGTCGTCCATCTCTCCCCAGGCTTTCTACTCCACATCCTCTTCAACGCCTCAATACCCTTCAACAAATTTCCAAACCCACTTCTCGCATGATGTCTTCGCAAAATATTCTCAAAATATACCTTATGCTCTTCAAGCTGCGCATCCGACGCTGCCACAAATGTCGTCCAGATCAACATGTGTGCCACGGGGGAAGTTTCTGGAAATTGTTCGAGTGCTTCGATGAAGCGCTGCACGCGTGCTACCGAGTCGGGGTTGGTGGGTATGGGATCAAGGTCGAAGAAGTTGGAGGTATGGTCGGAGAGGACTTGTTGAAGATATATATCTCGAGCTTGGTAGACGAGACTTGCGACTTGGGAGAAGAGTGGTGTGTGTTCTGGGTAGAGTTGGAGGCAGTGGTTGAGACAGCCGAAGAGTTGGTCGGTTCGAGCTTGGGAAGAGATCATCTGCAGACCTGTTTCTTCACCAAGATGCGGAGCAGCATATACTCGGATCCTGCTCTTCTGTTAGAATGTCTGTCACTCTGTTTGGGGTTAAGTTGTGTGTACTTACTTGTGAAGCTCACGCATGATAAAGCCAGCCAAGATACCCGTACCAAGCCCCTCCTTCCCGCCGATAGCGTCCAGCGCTGACTCAAGCATTCGCAGGAGAACAGGAAAGTCTGAGCCTCCAGTGACGAGCACAGATGTCATTAGTAGCAAAAGGCTGATTAGCACAGAGTGCTGTGTTGTTTGATTATTGCATATGAGCTCTTGGCGTTGTCGTAGACCTTGAAGCGTTCGACCCAGAAGTTGATATGGATCGGGAACGTAAGTGTCATATGTGTTGGTTCCGAAAGCAGAGTAATGCTTCTGGTTCTTCTTGCAATTATTATCGAGCTTATTGATGTGGAAGTGAAAGGCTGAGACGGTGAGGACGGCATCCATGACGAGCTCGTCTTGCTGAGCGAGCGGAAGAAGGAGGTGGCGCCAGTCGTTGTGAAAGCCGTCTATGGCTACCATCTCCGTTGATATGCATCGCGAGACTAACAGGTGTAAGTACCTAAAGGAAACAAGGGAAGGCCGGATACTTACAAGTCATGAAAAGATTCCTCTTCCACGCTGGCATGTTCTCTGGAACTCCTTGCAAGAAAAGGGTCATGAAGACTTCGCGATCCTCAATTGCCTGAGAATTCGCTAACACGAGGTCATAGATCTCAGGGTCTGATGAGATGAACTCAATATCATCATCTTGCATTTCGTTATTGTCGTCATCATGAGTATCCGTGCTTCCCGGGTTTGTATCTGCGGCCGAACTTGATGCCGATGATGTTGATGCGTCCTTGTCAGCTGAAGAGACTTTCCATTCATTCCTGTGATGAAATCAGTATCCCGATTGAATACATGGAGATGATATTGCGCATACTCTTCATAAACCCTGTCGATAGTCTTGCCAGCCCACTTCCCTCTCGCGGCAACACCCTTGTTGAACCGATGTCGAATACCCAGGCCACTGCAACTCAGGCCTCTGGAAGTACACTTATTACAACTTGGTTCATTCCTATCACAATGAATACGTCGTTTAGAGCACTCATGACAACCTATTCCCACGTCAAAACCCGTGCCAAGCAAAAATGAGGTTGTACTGACCCTTCGTCTTTGGTACATATGCACGTTTCTTTGGCGGCATTGCAGCCGTCGGATGGAGCCGAAGTGAGCTAAGCTGATCGACACTCGGCGCGCACGAAACTCGGTATCTTCAGGGGAGATAACAGCTGGTACCTGCGTGGCTGGGGAAGATTAAAGGGAAAATTCCTCTGCCTTTAGAATTTTGCAAGCATCATGTCAAAGAGGACCCGGGAATCTATGGCCGAGGTTGCGGGGAATCTGTTGGAGCTTTGGCTCCGCAAACGCTAGTCAAGGTTGGAGAAGAGGCTAAGCCAGAATAGGATGGTCAAATGAGAGCACTGCTCACCTCCAAAGTATGCTAGACTTACGTGCTTAAAATTCAGCTGCATGGTGTTGGTTGTTAAAATTTCACTGCAATTTTAACACACTCCGGAGCCTCTTAAGACTTGCCTTTGTATGGCAATGTTACTGATACATATATACGATCATGAAAAGTTCCCCTGATTTAGAGTGAAAAATATCTGGAAACCAAAAGTCAGAGATCCCTGTTACAATACCTTTCCATATCAGCCCCCGTTACACCATACGAAGATTCCAAAAGCTCTTACTACTTATACTCGCGAGACCAATCTTGGTAATCTTGATCAATATACTAGCAAGATACATGATATGTTGAAGTGCTAGAATAATGATTCGAAAGATGTAGCTTAAGTGCCACTGTTTTCTTGGAATCTCTTGGGATAAATTCATGCTATCTGGGAGGTGGACCTCTTTCACAGAGTGGCCTCGCGCGTTACATGACAGCATATACGTTATCTAGTAGATTTCTTCTTCAAAACCCAGGGCTGCAATTTGCTTCTTGTACTCCTGTTGCTGTCGTATATCCTGTGCTATTTAGTTATGCTCCACATCTATCAATCGAACATCTTACCTCTTCCACTGTGTTTCTCGTAATATATCTTGTAACTCGAACCTCGCTTTCTTGCCCGAGGCGGATGGCTCGAGAAATCGCCTGGCTCTCGACGCTGGGATTCCATTGTAGTTCTGCGATGAAGATTCGATTTGCGCAAGTCAAGTTCAATCTGCGGTGGTATCAGTCTACCGATACAACTAAAAGGGCAAACAACGTACCCAAATGCTCCGGTTCCTGTTGTCATGATGAGAACAGGCGTCTCATCCTCATTCTCAAACTTGAGGAGCGTGGCTTGCCGTTGAGGCAGGGGGATGTTGCCGTCGAGTTGAAGGTATGGAATCTTAGCCTGCTCCAGGTGTCTTGATACTAAATACAGCGTTCGTGTCCAGCAAGAAAAGATTATACTGTTTGTTGTTAGCGGCAACCTGCGATTTGGGATTAGCATACCTTTTTGTGGTCCAAAGATCCTTCTGCACATCCTCAACCAGAGTCCGTATTTTGGTTGAAAAGCCTTGTTCATTGAAGTAGCTCTCGTGATCATCCTTTGAGGCAGTAGCCTTCCGCCGCTTCCTGGGTCTCTCGCCTGCTGCCATAGTTTGTTCGTCCCTAGGCACTGAAGGTTCTTTATACCATCTTATGCAGATGGGGCACCGTCGTTGAGTCTCGGGTAAGCACATACTTGACTCTTCAATGCACTTCGAACACAGAATATGTGAGCATTCATCGTCAAACATCCTCGTCGTCAAGTCACATCCCAGTACTGGCATTGGCTGCTCACACCCCACGCAGGATATTTCTCCATATTGACCAGCAGTCCCAACTATTGCCTCTCGTTCTTCCAGGAGACTTCTCCGGTGCCACGAGAAGAGTTTCTGATGTGTCCCGTGGTTGCAGACAATTCGCAACTGAAGCCACATCTGGAACATGCCAAACTGGGAGCTCTTTTTGACTTCACCCATTCGATGCTCCATGTTGCGTAGAATGAAAGCCTTTGTTTTGTCATATTGATCGCGCTCTTGTGGACTGAACTCTAAATGTCGGACAAACTGCCGTGTTTTGGGCAAGTTCAAGACCTCTCTAGTTCGGCGTAGACACAATGCTTCGAGGAGCATGACTAGGCGATCCCTTACGAGCTCAGGGTCTTCGAATGAGTTGTCGAATGGTGTTTCTATCCACTTCCTAAACTCGGATGCCTTATCGAATGGCTCGGCGCGAATGAAGCGGAACAGTGAGCCAATGTCGGTGAGCTTATTTTGGATGGGTGTCCCGGAAAGACACCACCGAGAGTTGGCGTGGAGATATTCGCATGCTTGGAAGAACTTTGTGGATGGGCGACGTATGATATGAGCTTCAAGCTTCCCGGTTAGATAGGTGTCTTGACAAGCGCTGCAGATGAGTAACTCACCTTCATCAAGGACTATTCGATACCAACCCAACTTGTACAACGGTGAAGCCTTCCCTTTTCCTATCAGGTATTCAGCAGTAAGCGTATGATATGTTGTCACCACAATATCCGAGTCTTCGATGACAGATAGCTCCTCAAGAGTCTTCGGTCTGCTCTCACCATGGTACCTAACCACTCTGAGACCTCTCTTTAGGTGCCTGTACAGTGTCAGAAATGCCCTCCGAGTGAGGTCTCGCGACACTTACTTCTTAACCTCATTCATCCACTCATCGACCAATACTGAGCTCTATCAGTAGCTGAAACAAGACTGACGATGAGCAGAGACTCACAAGCTGCTGAGACTACAACTAGAGTAGAACGAGAGAATTTGAGAGATCTCCTGCTTTTGTGCTCCGCATTTCTATCCTCCGCCCACTGTTGGCCATTGTCAAGAGTCTTCATGATCAAAGCGAGGATGGAAAGCGACTTTCCCATCCCCATGTCGTCAGCAAGAATACCGCCGCCCCTCTCTTCTGGCCGTATATCCTTACGTCTCTTGGTGATTCTGTGTCGGTATTGGAATTTTCCATTCTCATATTCGATCTCTTCCCAAAGTCTGTACTTTTCGTTGATATGCCCAGACTCTCTCTCGAGCATGAAACCCAGTGCTTCCTTCTGATGTCTATATTGTTATTAGCGCCACAGTCAACTGGTCGTTTAGTTTCGATAGGCCACCTTAAAAGCTGACGCGTCACCTTGTCACCACCTTCAACCATCTCAAGCTCACGGCTGTTCTCAACAGTCTTGTAAACCTCATCCACCATCTTCCGAAGTTGATCTTCCTTGCTCATTTTCTTAGGGACACCATCACTAGGAGCCGGTTGCGTATCTTGGACTTCGCCAGCTCCGGTATCTTGGATGCTAATGTTCAGGAAGTGCGGATTCTCGTAAGCAAAACCATGTCTTCCGTGGCTTGACCTTTGAAGCCACAGCTTTCCATTGGAGAGCCTTTTCCCAATATCCAACGCCTTTGATCGTAGACCATAGATGTTTATGTCGACTTTCACCCTAGCGTCCGCGGGTTTGTTTGCGCGATTTATGACCTCTCTCAGATCGTATCTTAAGGCCAGTGGTTGAATATTGACTGATGTCTCCCCCATTATGAGCAAGAGAGTCTGACCTGCCGCTGAAGGTAGATGACCGAAGTACTTCTGATCACCAGGGAAACAAAGCATGAGTTGCTTCTGGTACTCCTTTGATGTGAAGTATTGATAAGCTGAGACCTCTGCTGCCAGTCTTTCATCTATGGATGACATGTCATCAGGCACTAATTTCACTTCGATGTTGTGAAGCTAAGGCAAATGAGTATTAAGTCTTGACTGAGGAACATCATTGAAGGTGTATGTATTTACCATGCCGTAGTGAACTATGACGTCGTCATCTTCCGGTAATGTTATAGGTGTTGCATTTGACCGACTTGGCACAGAAAGCTCTGGTGTCATAGCTGACCCTTCTCGAGAGCTTTCGGTGGGCAATTGAAGGAATTGGAAGCTTTCTAGTGTAGTAGACATACCCGAGGGGACGTTTTGTTCTTCGTCGGGATGAGATGTCATTTGAATATTGTTCATGTCGAAGTCGATATCAAAATTCATCATTCCAAGTTGTGGATCAACGTCTAGAGCATTGTTTTGAGTATAGTGGTGTTCAGAGACACCATGTTCTGGAAATAAAGGATCACTGTTTTGTATCTTTAGTCATAGGTTGAATTGATACATAAAGCTACATACACTAGAGTATTTGTGAAACTGGACTGGAGGTGGTTGTCAGCTTCAGTAACGTCTCCATTTAGAGCGCACCAAAAGGCTTGCGAGGTCTCATCAACCGATCCATTGATGCCGAGTCCTTGAGCACTAGGAGCATCGCCCATGTAAAGATCTTGGTCTTGCTCCACTCCCAGCCAGTCGTCCAGGGAGTGATACATATCGTGCTTGTCGTCATCTACGGGATTGAGGAGATCCCGCACGTTAGACATACTGTCAATATTTCGAAGTATTCGACTGCGACGGAAACTATTTGATTGTGAACCACGCACTGTTGAAGTATGAGAACTATGATAACTTTGACGGCAAGTTCTTCTTGACACACGGACAATATGAAAATCAGGCTGTGCAAGCCCTTATTCTAATGCAGGAGATCCCTAGAGTCGGTGACCCAACGTCGAATCAGAACCTCTTTTTCAGCCAACTGCAGCTCGCTTGGCCAACAAGGCAGACCAATGTCATCACATATGGTTCGCTCTGCGCTTGTGTTACCCAGTGATTGGATGGTAAGACCTGAAAATGCAACACCGCCATTAAAGGCTTTCAGCAAGGCGAATTTTGAGGCATTATTGGACTTCTGCAGTTAGGTTGCCTCTTTCTTCACACCGCCAGCTGGTCCTGGTGCTGCAAATCCCTCCTCGAGTCACTGACAGCTGCCCTGCCCTTCTCATTAACACAATGGTTTATTGAGCCTCGATCTTAGAGGGATCTATCCAGTGCCATTCAATTGCTCTTCACGATGAACCGGCTTTATGAACTGGCTGACGAATTCAGGAGATCCCTGAAAACCCACCATGAAGAAGAATTCGAAAATACGACTATTGAAGATATGCGAAAGGAGATCCATGATATTCAATTGTTGCGAGACAAAACCAACAACATGATGGATATGAATCGACTGCGGATGTTTCTTGGCGGTATGGAAGAACTCGAGAAAGTCCTCTTGCGCCTTCAGTTTCCTGGCACGACAGGTGTAATGTCAATCGTTTGGGGCTCCGTGAGGTTCTTACTCAGGGTAATCATTGGCCTCTGGTTCATGCACGGGACTCAGCTAAAGGCTTACAGAGTACGAACACTACTGATAGGGCTTTTGACGGAGTGCTCGATGTTTACGGACTTCTTGGAGCCCAGCTCCTGCCCTTGACTCGATTTGAGGAATTCTTCCAAAGGTTTCCGTTTGCCATAGAGTGCATAGTCAATATCTATCATGATATACAGCGATTCCATTCCATAGCATATAGGCTTTTCTCACTTACAACGAAGCGTAAGATATCCTTTGCAGAGACGAATCTCGCTCGGCTGACTTATCCAAGTATGGCAGCGTCTTCAGAGGCCTATCTGGGATGACGCAAGTCACTTATTTTCAAGACTATCCGATTTTCTAGGTTCACACGCTAAGTTCATCAAAGAACACAGTCCTTCTACACAAGGTGAGTTTCCAAGTCACAGTGATTCAACAGAATGATCTAATTCCACAGACTATGATGCCCTTCATGCGGCCTTCCAGCAGTACTCATATGGCCTCAAGTCAGACTGGAAGAACTTCGAGGCCGATGAAAAGGCTCGGAGGCTTGGAAGAAAGTACGAAGTGACTGAATGGATCGCTTCTTCTCCGAAGATGCCAAGGTTGCAAGATGAGTTCCGTGATATGGTGATCTGTCCTAAGAGTGGTCGTTGGCTTTTCCGAAACTACAGCGATATTTCGGAGTGGATGGGCGAGGAAGACCCCCCTCACTCAGCCATATGGCTGCATGGGAACGTCGGATATGGTAACTATTCCCTATAGACCTTTCAGAAGATACTGATGAATCTAGGCAAAACGGTGCTTGCATCCCTGATAGTTGATGAACTGAAATCATCTAAACTCCAGAATACAATGCCCTCATTCCCAGAGGCCAGTAAGACATGTTATTTTTACTGCCAAGAAGACGACATTGAACACAGAAACCATCTTGATATCCTTAAAGGTATACTCCTACAGATGGTAGAGGCCGAAGATTATATAATCCCCTTTTGCTACCAGGAAAAGGTCACAAGTGGAGGCTCCAACCTCATAGATGCAAAGCTGGCTCAAAAGCTCATCAAGACTTTTGTCGAGTTCTCTGTAAGACACTATATTTTGATAGACGGATTGGACGAATGTGAAGGAGCCGAGATCCAACAGACTGCACAGTTCTTCAAGGATCTGGTGTCGACATACGATACGCAAATCAGACTGGGGCATCTGAGAGTCCTTTTCATCGGTCGAGAAACATCTGACACCAAAAAGCATATACCTGGAGACGATTGCATCAGCATAGCACTCAGGCCCGAGGACAACCATGACGATATAAGAGCTTTTGTGCAGAAGAAACTTCCAGACTTTTCAAAATCAAGTCACGGCATTGGTTTCAGTCTATCTGAAGCTGACAAAGCAGACGTCGAAAGGATCATTTGCCATCAAAGCCAAGGTTCATACTGATCAACAGTGCAGTAGTATAACTTCAAGGCTGATATGACTTTGTAGACTCCTTCCTCTACGCACACCTGGCAATTGAATTTCTACTCCAGCAAGATACCAAAGGTGACTTGCTAACCCTACTTAGACAAGGGATACTACCAACGAAGCTTGGAGACATGTAGGTACTCTGATGTTAGCACTTAACTTTAACTTACTGTTCCAGGTACGAAAGATTGCTCGACTCTGTCAAGAAGAGTCTTGTGGCACAGCCAGGAGGTTCTGTGAGGTGGGAGAGATCGAAACTACTATTTGGGTGGCTCATTTGTGCCAAAAGACCACTCAGATGGCATGAGATGCAAGCAATCTTATGCTTTGACCCTATTCAACTCAAAATAGACTTTGAGAATGACATGCTACGACAAGATATGGAGAAATATCTTGGCTCCATCGTGCATGTCCTTGACGGAGGTCATATTCGACTCATCCACTCGACTGCGCGCAGGTCGGTTTTAATCACAACAAAAAGTGGTAATTGCAAGTGGCTTACGTTACCTGGCACTTTTAGATACATCATAGAGAACAAACATATCAGTGAGAAGCAGGTCCAGTGCCAGTTAACTACTATATGTCTCAGATACTTGACCCTCCCATGCTTCACCCGGGACGACAACTACCTATCGCACCAAAGAAGCCAAGATGCCAAACTGGGTTGGTTCTCTTTCCAGGACTATGCGTGCTCTCAGTGGCTTTATCATGTCGACACTTTGATCAGAGACTGTAGTGAAATCTTTGCAGCCGAGAACTCTTCAGACGTTGCAGCGGACTTTGCTTACGCTTTGAAACATTTCGTTAATACTCATCGTGTAGATTTGACCACCACTAAGCATTTTGAGTTGGTTGAAACCCACATAGAGACGTTCATGGACTTGGAACTCTACGAAGACCTTCATTGGCTGTGGAACCACATATACACTCACCAGCGAGGTGATTACACAACAAAAAACACCGTTGGAGTTAAGCAAATCGAGAACGGACTCAAGGATAATAGGACAGAACTGGAACGGTTCCCCTCAAGCCAAAGATCCGGTGACGAGGATACCATCGAGGACTATTATGGTTCGAATCTCTTCAAGTGCAATCGTACACTGTGTCGGTTTTTCTACGTCGGCTATGACAAGAAGAGCGCCCGAGATGATCACGGGAGGCGACACGAGAGACCTTTTCATTGCCCTATGTCCTGCAACGCGGCTCCTCTTGGCTTCATGAGTAACAAGGATAGGGATCGACATATCAATATTTACCATCCAGAACTAAGCGAAGGACCCCCCATATTTGAGACTTTAAGCCGCCGGCAGGCCTCTGGGGGATTCGTTTGCAAGATCTGCAACAAGACCTTCACGAGAAACATCAATCTCAAAAGCCATGAACGGAGTCACTTTGGGGACAGGCCTTTCGCCTGTGCGACTTGCGGAAAGGCTTTTGCTAGGGTGAATGATTGCCGAAGGCATGAGAAGATACACGCAAGGAGAGGATATTGACATAGAGGCGGAGGGACTAAGTTCTGAGTTCTGCGTGGTGATATAAGTTCTCATGCACAGGTCTCGACTGCAAATAATACATCTAGCTCACCACTTAGACATTTATACCACAATTGCTGAGCAATTGCTACAGCGCCTTGGGGAAGTAATAAAACTTCTGGCGTGAAGATAAGGTGCCAAAATTAACTGGTCTAAAGACCTACCTAAGATATACTAAGTTTACCTAAATACTTTCGTCACTTAGGTAAATGGTCCGAAGTTTTCTTGCCACCCCTGGAGCGTAATTGGGCTTGGAAGCACCAGGTAGGTATGACATACTCGAATGGCTGACCTACTTTTCCTTCGGCTCCAAATCAACACTCTGAAACTTGACGCTAGTCCAAACTGTCATATCTTCGAACAGGGCTAAACCGACTCTCCTGTAACTTCCACTAGACGTTTTGAGTATCATTAAAGCCACTCCGGTTTCTTCATGATAGCTGCTGGATTTACCCAGGAGAAGATACTCGCATTCCCCCCCGGCGAATTCTAGATCTGAAGCTGACTCCACAAGATCCAGCATCGTAGACAGCGTCCACCGCTTAGTAAGGTCCATATCGCTGAATTGAAGTATTCTGCAAGACAACCTGACCTTGGCTGCTGTCAAGATCTCGACCTTGGCGTCTTCCACCTCTATCGGATCTTCGTACCGAATTCCGCCATCGACTGAAACCCAGGACCAGCTGGGAGCTCTTTTGAGGTGTCTTTCTCCTACTCTATCGTTATCTGACTTGTACCACGCTAGAAGTTGGATGAACCATCGCTGCCAGTGGCTGTAGATATGCGAGTCTCGCCAAACCTTTTGTAATTCAGTTGTGATACCCGTGACCGCTGGCAGTCTATCTTCAGGATCCTTCAGTTCTCTTCGCGTGTACTGAATAATGATAGTCTTCCAAAGGTAGAGTTTCTCCGAATCATGTGTTCCATAGGACGGCTCACCCTCATCGTCGAAGGAGGCCCACGGTAATGACTCAAGATGCTGCTGATATTCTAAACCCGCATTATTTCCAGTAACACTCTGCAGCTCGGTCTCTTGGCACTGCCAAAGAAGTTGATAGTCTGAGAAAATGAGCATTCGGGACGACAGCATATACTCCTGAAGAGTCCAGCCCCTTTTGTCGAGAGGATGATCAGGCTGATATGGGCTTCCCGACAAATAAACAGTCCCAATACGACCTTCATTCATCGGTATTTCAAACTTATGCTCTGGCAGATACGTAAGACTCTTATCCGGCAGGCTTGCTAAGAATCCTTCACATGCTCTTGTCGCAGTCCCAGCAGCCAACGTGATCGAAGCATTCTTGTACGTTGTCGCCATTTTGGAAATTTCTCTCCTTTTGTCTTCGGGACAGTTTTGGATGATGCACAGTCTATCCACCCAGAGATAAATAAATCCTAGTTCTCTAGTCACGCGAATTGCATCTTGGACAGACTGTTCCAACTCTGCAAGTTTGACCTCTTTCAGTAGATCTTGCTCGTTGTTCAGGCGAAGCTCCGAAAGCCGGCTTTCCATTTTCGGGTTCGGCTTTCCCCAGCAGTAGCTTAAAGCAAGATATGATCCCCGAGTCTCTGTTTGGTTGATCTGTAGCTGTGCAGTCTGGCCGCTCAGTTTTATGACGCGTGTAGGAAGGAAGATATCTCTTGAGTATCGGCACTTTCGATGACCCCGACTTGGTGTACCTGGTCCCAGGCAAGCCTCTATCAGTTTTGTGGCGGATGAATAGACTTCTGGGCTTGAAACGTCCCTGCATAGTGGTCGTCGTGATATCAAGCTGGAGAGGGGATCGCCTAGTAAAGCAGATTAGAAAAGAAAGTATAAAGAGGAAGCCAGATCCCGAACTTTCTTTGACAAATGGATAGAGTGTGATACTTCCCACTGCGCCATCCACACGACCAGTCAAGGCGTTAATATCGGAGTCTTTGCCTCCCGTATTAGGTGTTGAGTTCCAGAAACGTAGGCATTCCCCTTTCTCCCAGTATTGTCTAAATTCATTTAGGGCAAGTTCATAAATTAGATTGCACAGATCACAGCCAGCTCTGGCTGAGCTTATGAGACTCTGGCGGGTTTTATGGGCAAACCCAGGAGAAGAGTTCAGATCTTGCAGCCCTTGTTGGGAAAACAAATGTGTACAGGCAGCGCATCGACGTATGAGTTCTTGCACCTGCGCTCTTTCAAGTGGTAGTATGGCGACGGGGCCGTTATCGCCAGAGCTCCCCATTTCTAGCCCAGATTCTATGTGTCTGATAACGCTTATGTAGAGTTCAAATCGACGTGCAGTCGGCCTGCAGAGGCTAGGCTAGTAGACTGCCTAACAAGGACCCTTGGACATCAGGCTAAGGCTTCCATAAGAAAACTCACGAGATCAGGTCAGTTAAGCACTGCCTTCTGAAACCCTACGTAGTTTGTTAAATTTGCAGTGAAAGGTGGCAGGGATTGTGGGGGGCCTCAAAGACGGTCAATGTGCGTAAGCTGAACAAACGGTCTGACACAAACGGTCCCGGTAGTTAAAGGCTAATGAAGAAGCCCACCTATGTAGGCACAAGTTTTATTTCAAGGCTAGCTCCTGTTGATCAGTGGAAGGGTAAGGACGAGTACTCCGCCACCTCTCTATACTAATTGGCATCTCAGGAACTTGTCCAGGCTGAAGTGTCCGATAATAAAAGATCGCTTTAAATATAATTCCCGTGTAGGGCAAATTTGCAGTGAAAGGTTATGCCAAGAACTCGTCGGGTATCATTCTTCGAGCAAGAAGATAGAAACTTAATATTGGTATATTTGTAAATTCCAATGCTGACATCGCCTTGGCATCGGTGTGGATCACATGGGATCTTTGGGTCACTGCCACTCTATTGTTGACATGGGGCGCGGGATGTCGAGATGTGTTAAAATTGCAGTGAAACTAAAAAAGCATTTAAGAAACACCACAACCAACGATTTCAGTGTGCTCAATCTAAAATCCATATCAACAACACTGAACAAGATAACCATAGATTGATTATCCGCCAGCCACTCAATGTTAAGTAGAAAGCATTGATCAGGTCCAGTGAGAGTACGCAAATGGAAAAGAACAAGAGAATCTGGTGTAAATGAGTACGAGAATATCACCCAAATAACAGCCCAGCTTTCAATAGACATACAAACAAGTTCGCCTTTATATATTTATGAACTTGCCAACAGGGAAAATGTCAGCTGGCGAGGGCGCCGACTGAGACGTTTTACACAGGCCCAGGGATAAGTCTTTCGGATTCTACCTTACTATTATAAGTTACCTAAAACTTGGATCAGTCGATGGATATGAAGTATCTCTGGTGCTGCAACACGATAAAGTTTCCTGATGAACATGACTTCAAGTAGAGCTAGATCAGTCAGACGGAAAACAGTCAAAATAATTACAGCTACTACCTATGAAATAATCTCGCGACAAGTTAAAAAACGCAGTGAAACGTTTATGTTTGTGAATTTGGCAGTCAGGACTATAGGGACTTGGGGTAAGGTGGGCGATGTGGAAGCTTCAGCTCTCGGCCAAATGATCAAATCCTCGCTTATCACAACTGATTAGGAGCGCAAGTCGTCGGGATGTGTTAAAATTGCAGTGAAAAAGAAAAGTGAGGCTATCGTGAAATTACCAATCTATATATGATCATTAAAAATGCCTGCTTCAAGAACTAATACGTCGGAAACTCTTGTCTTTCCGAATTATTCACCAATCCTCATTGTTAAGCTGTATTCTTCTCATAAAAAGCAACAGAGTTGAAGAAGTGTTGAAATACGGACGATCTTTACCTTCGCAAGGCCCCTGATAAAACAGAGCCTGAACTGGTCCTAAACGGCGTTTGACGACTCAATAGTATTAAAAAGAAAAACTCTACAAGCGACACTTGGAAATGGCATCTCTCCATTTCGCAGAAGAAATACCAGCAATCTATTCATAACGGCAGGTTGACATTTGCAGCAAAGCACATCCAGCATGCAAATCGGCACATTTCGTGTGGTTAGTCTAACTGAGCCCTAGGAGGGTTAAAATTGCAGTGAAGGCTGCACGTCGTGGGCGTGATGCGAATTCCTTTCAACACCAATCATGCAAATCCCGGCCTCTAGTGACGTCCTGATTGATGTACCTAGTGCGGCCCACTGGAGGACAATCGGTCTGTTCTTACCAGGCACAAACACTTAGCAAAACGCTAAAACCTCCAACATTCCAGACAACTCAAATCTCGACACTTCTTCCAGGTCGATCTATCTCAGGGTCTGGTACAATCGGATCTGGAAAAGCACCATTCCCCACACGGCGATCAGGAACAAAGCCATTGTCGCCACTACTTCCACCGCAAATAGCCTAGAGACACCAGAAATGGCATCACCAACAGCCTCGTTCCCCTGTGGCTTCACTACTAACACAACAACTTGAAGCCACAGAATAATTATTATAAGAGTTTGCATCATGTCTGGAATGTATTCTACTCGTGGCGCGGCGTCCCGACTTCTGTCTGGACGTCTTGCCGAAAGGTTAACGGCGCATCGGCATGTCCAAACCGTGAAGTGATCCGAAAAGTCGGGGCGTACGAGCCAAGACGATTGAATTGAAGTTTGATAGAGATCTGGACTCCGGGATGGCCTTGGGCTTGAGGGCTCGATCGTTGGTGGTGGAGAGGGTATATAGAATGAGTCGCGCAGTCGCGCAGCATCCCTAGGGGAGCGATGTTGATCTCGTCATTCATTCATTCACTCATTCTTTGCGCTTCACCACTCTTTCAACATGAAGCTGCTACTCACTCTCATTCTATCGGCCCTGGTTGGCCTAACATGCGGTCTCGCATCTACAGATACCATCACCTGGGGAGGCGACAACTCCCGAACAGGCTACCAGACGTGCGCTCCCCATCCTTTACTCTCACTCACACTAACTAACATCTCAGTAACCATAACATGGATCCCGCAATCGTAGGAAGCCCTCAATTTGACATCGTCTTCAAAACAGCACTCCCAGGAAAATACGTCGGCGCCGCAGAACAGATCTTCTCCCAACCACTAGTCTACACTCCTTCAGGTGGAACAACGCAATACGTTTATCTCGCGACGACTCAGAATAATATTTACAAACTTGATGCAAAGACTGGTGTTATTCTTGCATCGAGAAATATCGGCATTCCGTTCCTTACTGCTGATCTGGACGGTTGTGTTGATGTCAACCCTACTGTTGGCGTCACAGCGACTGGTGTTATTGATCCCGATACCGATACGTGGTATATCACGTCAAAGACGTATGTTAACCAGAATGCGGGCCAGGTTCCGCAGGGAAGGCCGGCAGGGAGGTATAAGATCCATGCTATCAACGTAAATGATCTTTCGGAGCGACAGAACTTTCCTGTTGATCTGGAGGGTACGATTGCAAGGAATAATCCTGAGAGGATGTTCACAGGCGGTATTCACCACCAACGACCTGGACTACTCCACACAGGACAATATGTCTACGCTGGCTTCGCATCGCATTGTGTGCAGTATAACTTCACCGGCTGGATCATGGGCTGGGACAAGACCACCGGACAAATCGTCGAGCACTGGGCTTCTGAAGGTCTTGGAGTAAGCAGTAACATCTCCGGAGCTGGAATCTGGCAATCTGGCGGTGGCCTTGCCTCCGACGACGCAGGATCAATGTTCTTCGCTACTGGAAACGGATACGCTTCTCAACTCTCCACCATTCCTGTTAATGGCTTCACGCCCCCGACTGCGATGGAACAAGCCGCTGTTCACATGTCCATCAACAGTGACGGCACTCTCTCAATTGTGGATTTCTTCATGCCGTTTGAGAAGCAGGAACTTGATGGCGCGGATAAGGACCTGGGAACGAGTCCTCTTGAGATTCTGCCGAGTCAATTCTCGTGCGGTGATATTAAGAGGATGGGTATTGTCACTGGCAAGTCTGGAAAGACTTATTGGCTTAATCTTGATGATCTTGGCGGTTATCGCAATGGTCCTAACTCGAAGGATAGAGTTATCCAGACGTTTCAGAATGAGAATTCTGTGTATGCAGGAGCAGGTGTTTATCCTCTTGAAGGTGGCTACATTTACATCAACGGTACGCACTCCAGCCCCCCTTGTACTCATCTTACTAACATCTCCAGTGATCCAATACCCAACGCACGTCTTCAAATTTTCCTGTCTCAACAACACACCCTACTTCACAAAAGTCGCCGACTCCCCAACCAACAACGCCTACATCCTCGGCGTAAGCCACGGCACAACAACATCCCTCAACAACCAAGAAGGCACAGGCCTCCTCTGGGTATCCGATGTCCAAAACACCAACTTCAAGATCTACGACGCCGTTCCTCAGAACGGCTACCTCAACGTCATTCGAAACTTCACCATTGTGGGGATTACCAAGTTTAGTAGACCTGTGTTCGGTGATGGTATGGCGTATATTGGCACGACGGTGGGATACTTTTATGGTCTTGGATCGACGAATAAGTTTCCGCTTAATTGTACGAGTTCAATCGATTTCGGGACCGTGGACTTTCAGGGAAGTGGCGTGCAGCTTGTTAATTGTACCGCGGTGTTTGATCTGAGCGTTACGGGTGTTGTGCTTGCGGATGGGACGAATTATAACATCAGTCAGACGCCGAATCTGCCGTTGTCTATGTCGGCGGGAGATAAGTTCCAATTCGCGGCACAGTTCGCCCCCAAGAGTGTTGGGAGATTGGGTACTACCATCAATATTCAGACTTCGGGTGTGTCGGATGCGTCGTATAGCAAGTCTGTCAAGGTCAGACTTACGGGCGTCGGCAAGAGTTCGAATGCGTTGTTGGATGTTAGTCCCAAGTCTGTGGTGTTCACAGGTCTCGTCACCGGTACGCAAGCTGAAGCTCAGAGCGTTCTTATCGGCAACGATGGATCCAGCGATCTCCAGGTTTCTTCAGTTCTGTTTTCTAACACCTCCTCATCCGGTCCATTCACCACCTGGTCGGGCACAGGTAGTCTCACCGTCGGTAAGTTTACACTGACTGGTATCCCAAGTATAGTCCCTGGAGGAAACGACACTGCCATATCTGTCAAGCCAGATACTTCTGTTACTGGTAACTACACGGCTTGGGTCAAGTTCGTCACCACCGGAGGCAATGCTACGGTGTCTTTGTCTGCTGCCGCGGGCGATCCTCCAACCGCTCTTCTCGAGTTCCAAACACCAGATGGAAGCAGCTGGGTCAAGTACGATCCCAGCAATCCCTTCACATTCGGAAACGTCACAGAAAATACATCTCGTTCTCTCAAACTCCGTGTCTCCAACACTGCTGCTCCCGGTGGTGTCAAGCTCGGTCTCACAGTCTCAAAACCACCCTTCGGCGTTCCAGGCATCATCAAATCAGCAAACCAGATTGATCTCGCTGAAGGAACACTCATCGCTCCAGGTCAAAGCCAAACAGCAACGTTGACCTGCACCGTCCCCAAAAGCCAATGGAACCTCCCATCTTACAACGGCACCGCCCAGTGGACTATCAACACCAACGATCCAACCTGGTCTTTCGAGAAGCGCGCAGTGCAATTCTTCTGCAACGCCGTCTCCGAACAAGCAGCTCCTCTTCTACCCAACGGCCAAGGACGGTATCAATACGTCGGCTGCTTCAAGGAGAACAATCCCAGCCGTCAGCTCTCCTACCAACTCTACGCCAATAGCTCCAACACCAATGAGATGTGCATCAACACTTGTGGGTCTGAAGGTCTAACATTCTGCGGTACACAATACCGAAGTGAATGCTGGGCAGGCAACAAGATCCCGACTCAAAAAGTCGACGATAATAATTGTAATTTCGACTGTGCGGGAAGTCTGAACCAGATTTGCGGTGGAAACGGGATTGATGGTAGTGGAGCTTATATCAGTCTCTTCGCTGATACGCTTCAGTGGGATGGGTCGTATGCGAGTGTTACTACTAGTAGTAGTGCCAGCGCTGCAACGCCCCAAGGACCGTCTGTCAACCCTGGTGTCGGTGGTTACACCAGCATTGGGTGTTATACTGAGGCTACCAATGCTCGAGCACTTCCTAATGGTAGGGGGAATAATCCGCCTACTGTTGCGAACTGTGTTCAGGCTTGTAGTAATGAGAACTTCGTTTATGCTGGTGTGGAATATGGGTGGAGAGGTGAGTTCCTTGATCTTGAGGCTGGGATATGTACTGACGAGGTTAGTGTTACTGCGGAAATAGTTTCTCGGACGGATCAGTGTCTGCTCCGATTACTGATTGCGGCATGACTTGCAACGGTGAGTAGTCATACT